>NC_056731.1:964963004-964975504 GCF_019279795.1 Protopterus annectens | reverse complement strand
GCTTTTGCCCCCCCCCCAATAAATGTTGGCATTTTACAGATTTCTTGTGCTTCAAAGTTGAGTGTCAAGTGCATTTTACAAAGAGCTGAGAGCTTGAAGAGAAGTTTAGTGCTGCTTATGCTGTGTCCGCTTGTGTTGTTAATTGCACAATGGGCAGTGTACTTGCTTTGATGCAGAAGACTGTGGGTTCTACTGCCACAGTATATAGATGCATTACTGATACTGTACTGTGTTGTACTTTTAAAAGGGATGGATGCTGCAGTCCTAAGAATGTCCTCTTTCACAGAGATACCTAGTAATAATGAACCTGTTATCAGTTTGCCATCCATTCCCTATTGCAATATTACTAGCTTATCATTTTTTATGTAGCATAGGCAATTTATTCCTCAAGAGCAACAAGCATTTTATTTGTAGATGAAATATAAAGCTGTGTGCTGGTAGAAACCTCTTCATTAGGTGCAGATCTCTTTAATTTGAAATTATTTAGATAACTTTAATTCTGCAGAGACTGTGTATATTTACTGATACTGGTGAATTGTAGAAGTTTGAGTAGACTTTTATGATGGAAATGTTCTGAATTGGGCAGTTTTGTCATTATTTGTGCATGCATGTTGTTTCATTGTTTACTGGAAAAATGTTCAAAACAATAAATTTAAAACACCGTCTAACAACTGTACTGCATTATACAAGGAATATAATTTAATACAATCAGGAAGGTGTATCAAATAACACATGAATGTTTCCTGTGCAAGGGGCCTATGATTTGAAAACAGACCAAAGTTAATCTTTATCTGCCACTGGCCAAATTTATTTTCTTTGAATGTGGGTTTCAATGCTGTTTCAATTAATGTGAGTTCCAAGGGCAGAGAAGTTTTAATGCTAAGTCTATTTTCATTGTGAGACTGCATTGCTTTGTTTAGCAGATATCTATTAATGTTTGTGCTGTAAAATATAAAATAAAACTTTTAAATAAAATCCAGATCATCGTTGAAGTAAAACAGTATGCACATTACAGTGTTTATGGTAAATGGGGCAAAATAGCCAAGTAATAGGACATTGGAATAGCTGCAGAGGGGAGGCCCCATTCGATCATGATTTTGTGAGGGGGGAGGGCGGTAAACTCAGACAGCCCTGGCTGAACTATACCTCTTAACTGTCCAGATTTTTGCAGAATGAATAGATTTTTGATTCTTATTTTTGGTTTGTTCCTCATAAAATTTGTGTTTTTCTGGCAAATCATTTAGGAATGAAGTCACTAAATAATGACAGACATTGAGTTTCAGACTTCATACTCTTCAGAAAAATCCATGCTAAAGCAAGACCTGTATTTCTGTCAATTGTCTAAGTTTATACAAGAGCAATGTTTAGTACTGTTTGCATGTTCCCAAAAAATACAATAAAGCAGAGAACTCCACGTAGAGCCAGTCAAAACTTTTATTCAATAAAACCAATGATAAAATCTTCCATAAGCGCTTTCAGGCTACCTGTCCTTCATCACATAACAAAAAACATCATTCAATCCCACTGAAAATGGAAAATATGGAAGAAAATGTGGAGAGTTTACAATTAATAAATAATTGTAATGATCAGCGTTATATATTATTTTTAATTTCAGAAATGCATGTAGATTCTCTTATTTTGTCAGCTGATCAAGTTAACAGTACTAATAAAAATGTGCCCCTTCTTTGATAGATCCCCAGCTGTATTGTGTGGCTATTTTATATTTTTACATCACATTTTGGTCCGTTTTTCATAAAATTGTGGTTTTCTGGCAAATTAGTGGAAAATCATTATTAAAGGTTGAAGTTAGAAAATAATAACAGACATTTGAGTTTCAGA
The DNA here is from genome assembly GCF_019279795.1 of Protopterus annectens. Taxonomy (NCBI): domain Eukaryota; kingdom Metazoa; phylum Chordata; order Ceratodontiformes; family Protopteridae; genus Protopterus; species Protopterus annectens. The sequence goes on along the minus strand of NC_056731.1, from coordinate 964,973,665 downwards.
TTGCATACCCTTCAGAAAATGCATACTAATGCAAGACCTACTATTCCATTATCTTTCTAAGTTTATAAGAACAATATCTAAAAATTGTCCTTATTATTGGGCCTTTGTCCCACTTTTGTTTATGGCTTTGTCCAGATTTCTTGATCTTAGGCTGAGAGGTATGACAAATGTGTCAGGGCCATCACTGTCAGCAAGAGACATTTCAAATTGTGACATACTTTTTGCACCCCACTCCCCCCACGTAGTGACTCTGGGTGTGTCCAAGCAAGGCAAGGAGCAGTTATGTAGTATAAGTGTGCAGATTATCCCCCCATCCAAGATAGGCACAAGTACTACAGTGGCATTTCATCTGTCCTTGATTTTGCAGAATGTTCTGGTTTTCTGTCATATTTTTATACTGTTGATTTATGCACTTCTTTCGGCTTTTCTCAGTTACGGGTCACCACAGTGGAACTCCAGTCCGCTAATGATTGGCAGTCGATTTTTAGGGTGCCGAGGTGCCAGCTCGATGCCCAATCTTCAACGAAGGCATGCCCATTCACGCATGTCTTTCGAATGCCACTCGACTGTGGGGAGGACATGCAAACTCCACACGGAAGGCACTCCAGCTGAGAATTGAATGGGAGAACCTCTTACTGTGAGGTGACAATGCTACCGCTGCACCACTGCGGCTTGCATACTGTTGATTTATGCTTCTTCTTATTCAGAAAATGTATGTTGTTGCAGTGCCTATTGCTCTGTGTTTAAGTAGGAATGCTTTAATAACCATCAGGTAAGCTTGTCTGAGACTGTAAGATGCAAGTAAGATTTAATAAGCATACTGAATTACCAATATTGAAAGCCTTTTTGCTGTTGCCATACAGAGAATATATACATAACTACATAGCGTATAAGCCTTAGGTATTGAAATGCATATTACAGTATTTGTAATAAAGGACAGGATTACAGTATTTTCAGAAGCTCATTACATTTGTTAGATACTTGCGGTCATCTTTGCAGGCTTTACCCATAAACTAAACAGAATGAAAGTCTATCAAATGTGGTCCATAACCTGTGCAGTAATCCTTTAAGCAATTTACCATGAGCTTGTTTCTTATTTGTTGTTCATTTTTTACTTTGATCATGTTTTCCCCATGAAACAAGTAGATAGTTGTTGTCAGGCTCAGGCAGCAGGTCTTTTTTGGACTAGAAACATTTTTACAGGTGGGGATATCACAGAGATTGTTACTTTCAGCAAGTTACTTGGCACTTTTATAAAGCTGAATATAAATTATAATTAAAATTGCAGTGCAAGGAGAAGTGGTTTGAGTGCTGCTTGTTTTTTGTTTTTATACTTGATTTTGACTGGCATTCCAGTAATGTATTTAGAAAGTAATTTCTTTTTTTATGCCTCACAACCTTTTTGTTTCCATCTAGATATTAAGTAAGCTGCCATGTAGCCAGTGCATTGAAATATTTTTTTTCTTCTACACTTTATTTTGTCATGACTGGACTCTTATAATGATGGTTTGGCATCCAGGGCAGCATATTTAATTAAAGTCCCAGTTTTTGTGGTTTTGAGCATAGCTTCACCACTTTCTAGTTGGCCACACCCCGTCCCATTGGCCCCACCCATTCAGCTGTCTCGTGCAGCCCCCTTTGATTTGAAGGCAACTGCCGCCTCTGCCAATAAGCTTTACTCGTTTTGTCTGCAAAACAACAGAATGCATCATTTTAACCCATAAAATATTGCCATCTTTAAATTTCTTGACCAAAGCCAGTTTGTCCTTGTGAGGAGTACATCCCACCCGTGTAAAGTAGCTACCTTCTTTGAAAATGTCACTGAAGCTTTGAATGAGGACAAAATAGTTCACAGACAATAGCTTGATCTGGCCAATGCTTTTGTTACCATGCCACACTCAAACACTATAGACAAACAAATCAAAATAAATGACAATCCATATATAACTCAATTGGATAGCAAACCCATCTGTTAAGAACTGGAGGCACTCTCTGCACTAACTGACTTGTTAATACCTAGTACCACAGAGTTCTTTACTGGAGCTGCTCCTATTTGGTATCTTTTTCTCTTGAAAATAATTGTCAGGAGTCTCAGACTGACAAAGATTGCAGATTACTACAACTGTATAACTATTAAGAAACTCTTCTGAAGAAGGTCTAACACATACAAACACATCGTGCAAAGATAATGATCTAAAGTTAAATACAAAATGTATATTGTTGCATGTTTTGTAAAATGTGGGCTCTCTGGTGCCTACCACAAATAAAACCCTTCCTTCAAAACTGACAGAGTTATTAGGGACATAGACATTTTCACAATCAAATAGCTGTCCTTCAACAAAGATGTCTTTGTGGTCATTAGTAAATCCTTCTGCCTAAGAAAGGTAATAACAAAATGTACATCTTCGACATCCAAGGATACTGTTATCCCATTCTGATCTTCCCTTATTGGGACTTTAATTCAGTATTAATATCCCTTCATCATGTAGCTTGCCAAACACATGACCTAACCAAATAGTCCATAATGCTTCCTCATTAATAAAATCAGGGGCACGAGTCATACATACTTATGCAGAATCATCAGAGGCTTTGTCTCTATTGCTATGCCTTACATGGCCCTGTCCTGTGTGACTATCTACATCTTCATAAAACTACTTTCAGAGTATCCACTGAAATACAACACTCATCGGTCAAATAATGTAGCCCCTTATCCCTCTTTAGACACCACCTGAATAAGTGGATGGGAAATCACAGGTACTTCCATGGGCCACCCCCACAAACCCTTATAGAAAGGGACAACCTGCACTGGGTATTACTGTGTTTAGATTTCAAGTGATTCAGCCAGCTCAGATGCACTGTAGTAACTTACAAACATATTAACCTTCTGTAGGGACAGGTTTGTTACTCTATGCTTCTGAAATCTCTGGAATACCTTCCACTATTTGTAAAATAAGCCAATACCCTTACTTCCCTTAAGGCCAACACTGAGGACTGGATGGGTGAACATAAAATCATTCTGAAACTGTAGCATGTTTCCTGTGTAGATGCAGGAGGTGTCAGAAAGGGGTGGAAAATGGCAAAATAGTTATAGTCCATGGATCAATGCTCCATTGTAAAATCTATGAATGACCAAGGAAGAAGTCCTTCCTATGGAAGATTAGATCCATAACAGTTTCACTGTTTACCATAAACACTTGTGGAAACAGTGCTGCTTTTCTGTAGACTAATTACTCTAAGATGGTATTTTTGATATGCAGATGTAGCAAGGAGGTAATTGATTCTGCTCTGTTGATCATCATGCTATGGAGGTCTTCATTGCATTGGTCATTACTGTTTGTTTTTATGTGACACTATCTGCTTCTTTTATGTTTTATTCATGCCTGCATTCTTTTTGTCCTGTCTAGTATGACCAGACTTTATCCAGATTTTATTAAGACTTGTTCATACTAATTTCAAAAACATAATGTTCTTTTCCTGGTGTGAACATGTATCACTGCTTTAGGTGCGGAAGACCCAAGCTTAGGTTACATCTCTCTCTCTCTCTCCCTCTCTCTGCTCAACATAATACATCACTCAAAAGAGGGCTATTTTTCTCAAATAGTCCATGGATCAATGCTTTCAAATCAAGACTGGGCTAGCCAGTCTAGAGGAGAAGGTGAACACATATTCCACACCATATAGAACACATAACCCACCAGATCACTCACCACAATACCTCTCACATAGTAACACAAAAGACACACCCACTTTCACAGAGGTTCTCAATAAAAATCTGCCCAAACAGCAAAGACCTCCGAGGCAAAAATGCAGGAAATCATCCCACCCAAACACAACCCCTATGACACATAGCCCACACAAACAGTGTGCCACTCAACCTAAGCCCCTATGGCAAAGCAGTCTACCCAATATACTAATCACTGGTGACTCTATAGTAAGGCACACTGATGTCCCACTCACTAGGCTAAATAAGGAGAAGATTATGGTCAGCTGCCTGTCAGATGCCAGGATATGCCAAATAACGCATGCACTTGGGTCTCTCCCCAACAAGTACAAGTATGACTCTGTCATTGTCCATATTGGTGTGAACGACCTAAGATGTACCTCCCTGGACTACATGAAAAGATACATGGTGAAGCTCTCAGATCTTGTAGCCCAGGCAGGTATGACTCTAGCCCTGAGTATCATACTACCTTCACCTAGAATGATACCACAGTACAAGCAGAAAATGATTTCTGGTGTCATTCAAAGGGGATCCAGTATCTGTCTTCCTGGGAAGACAAGATCGACAGACCTCGATGCTTTGCCAGAGATGGCCTGCATCTGTCACCCCTGGGATTCCGGATACTGGCAAAGGCTCTTGCCACCGCTATAGTGCACTGCCCTGAAGACAAAATTAGAACCATAACAACTGCAAATAAATGCAACCTGAGGGTAATGCTTCTCAATGCTAAAAACCTAAATCTCAAAATGCACTCACTCGAGGCACTCCTAAAACTGGAGAACATCAACCTCTGTGCAGTAACAGAGACCTGGTTCAAGGCTCCAGAGAGCACCCCAGTGCTACCAGTCTACACAGTATATCACACCATCTGACCCCCAAACATTGACCGAAGCCTCAAAGGAGGTGTGGACCGAAGCCCCAAAGGAGGTGGTTTATCTTCATAAAGGACACGCACACCTCCAGTCTGATTGCCCAACATAATGCATCAGAGATATTTCAGGTACAACTAAAACTGGATAAAATGGCAGTCCAAGTTGTAGCCTGCTATACATCCCCCACTATGTCCCAAGACTCTCACTCCACTTTCCTGAACACTCTGGAAAGCATTAGGGTTCAACCTAATACCTTTATACTGGGAGACTTTAACTACCCCTCCATTAGCTGGGAAAATCACTCCTGCACCAACTCATTTTCCTAATGATTTCTGAAATTCATTAACTCCAACACCCTGGACCAACTCATTCTCAGCCCCACCAGAGGCAGACACATTCTTGATCTAGTCATCACAAACATGGAGGACTGCTGCTCTACACCAGTGATCAACTCCTCCCTGGTCAGATCTGACCATAAGTTAATCACAGTCGGTATCCACATTCCACCTGCACCCCCATGAAGGAAACCACAGTCAAAAACTTTTCCAAAGGCAATTTTGCACTTCTAAAGAAAGATATGTCAAACTTTACGTCACCCATGCAAACAGGGAAAGAATGCATGGCCATGGAGTCACACACCAAGACGCTGCATGAGCATTTATACAAGTGCATGGATCAGGCCATCCCTAACAGAGTCAGTATCATGACCTTCAAAAAAAGTAAGCCAATCTGGTGGTTTCCTGCCATTAACAAACTCTACAACAGAAGAAAAAAAAAACTGTTGCAGAAAAGGGCTAAGTTCCAAGACTGAAAAAATTCCCTTGTAAGTCAAAGCAAAAAACTGAGATAACTTATTAAAGCCTCAAAAGCTAGTTATGAAAACAAAATGCAACATATGCTAAAGATAACCACAAGGCATTCTTTAGTTATGTCAAGAACCTGCATAACAATACACACGGGTGCTCTGAGCGACAGCGCAATGGCACCACTTATACTGAACCAACAGATATTGCCAATATCTTGTCAGACAGGTTTAGTGCAAACTTTACCCACCCTCACCTCCAAAATGGCCCATCCCAATACCCATGGGATGCCAACTAATCTCTAATATCACAGCTGTCAGGTTGAAGCCGCACTATCCAAAGCCAAAAATACAGCCACCATGGGACCTGATAATATAACTGGCTGTGTACTACATGAATTACAAAAGGAACTGGCACCTCACCTGAGTTACCTGTTCAACCACAGCCTCACTTGAGGCTTTGTCCCCACAGAATGGTGCACCGATATAGTCATTCCTCTCCACAAAGGGGGAGTGAGTACTGACCCAGGAAACTACTGCTTCATCAGCCTGACAAGCCTGATCTCTAAGGCCATGGAGTGCATCATTATGAACCTCATAAGTAAGGATATAGGTAACCTTCAATCCCTGGATCCCTCCCAGTTTGGGTTTATGAAGGGCAGATCATGTCTGCTCAAGCTGATAGACTTCTACGAATCTGTCACCAGAGTGGTCGATGAAGGCAAGGTAGTCCATACAGCCTACCTTGATCTGGCTAAAGCCTTCAACACTATCCCCCACTCAGGGATCATTGACAAACTAACCAGCCTAGGCATCAACCCCTACATCATAAGATGGGTAGCCATCTGGCTAATGGACAGAACCCACATGGTGAAAGTAGCAGACTCCAAATCCGACTATCAGGCAGTAACAAGTGGAATCCCCAAGGATCAGTCCTGGGTCCTCTCCTGTTTGGTATATACTTCTCTGAAGTTCAGGCCAAAACCAAAGGACTCTGGTTGACGAAGTTTGCAGTTGACTGCAAACTGGGAGCCATTACTGACTCTCTAGCTGATGTTGACACCCTACAAAAAGAGCTCACTGACACCAATGACTGGTACTGGAACCACGGTCTTAAGCTCAATGCCAGAAAGTGCATCGTCATCTCCTTCGGGAAAAACTCGGTGCCCAGAATCTACCACATTGATGGTAGCTCTTTCAACTCTCAAGGTGTGATAAGAGATCTAGGGACACAAGTAGATAGCAACCTCCACTTCTACAACCATGTGGCCACTGTAGTTAGAAAGTCCTTCTATGTGGCACACCTCATTACAAAGGGTTTCTCAACCAGGAAGAAGGCAGTCATAATCCCTCTCTACTCATCCATCATTAGACCGATTATAGAGCACAATGCCCCATTTGGCATGTACCTCATGAGACACCTGCAATAATTGGAGAGGCCATAGAAATTCCACACAAAGAGGATCGTAGGACTCAAACACTTGCCCTACACAGACAGACTAAAAAAACTACAGCTATACTCCATCTCATATCACCTACTGAGAGGCAATCTCTGCTTGGCATACAAAGCCATGTCAGTCTAGTGTTACTAGACATGCTTCATCTGAAAAAGACTCAGTCATTCTGCACCACATGGTCCAAGGACCTTAACCTCATCACCACGATAAATAGAACCTGCTGGAGGGATAGGTTCCTAACTCAGAGACTACCAATACTCTGGAATAAACTCCCCAGTCATGTCAAGCAGAGCACCTCACTGGCCCTATTCAAGAAAAATCTTGATGAGTGGATGGGTAACAGGAAATTCACCCCAGGGATCATTTCAACAGCCTTGCTCGATAGGGGTACAAGGAACTAATGCCCAGCAACAGGACAACTGGGTATGTTCTTGGGCTAGGCTTGTGTTGTCTCCAGGGCCATTACCCTAGTACTTACCTATGAACCTAAGAAATATGAAAAATATAATTTAAGGAGATTGCCAAAAACATATTTTAGTACTCATCTTTCTGGATTGCAGTGATAGAGCTTCTAGTTGTCTCTCAAAGTCTTTTACCATCAGTTATTTTCTGACCTCACTCACTCAGGCAGTTATGTTTTTGTTTAACTAACATCAGTGGCAGTATTCTGGCCCACACCTGTAGCACTTGAATATACCACTGAAAAGTAAACTATTTTAATAATATAAAAGCTAAACATAGTTCACTGTAACAAGATCACAGTGAGCTGCCAAGTATTTAAACATTACCTGAGGTTTCTATGATGCTTCACAATACCAAGATAAGGGGACAGAATCATAATATAGATTAATTTATGTCCCACTGAAGGTCACTGTAAATACAGACAGAAGATTAAATTCCATAGCCCTCATCCTGAAATTTAGTAGCTGTACTCAAAGACAGAACAGTCCATCTGACAATTATAACTTTATGACTGCTTTCTTAAATTGTCTCCGTCACTTTCACTCACATTCAGAATTTACATATAGTCTTCTTCATTTTAACTTAATATAGGCTCATCCTCTGAATTAAGTCTGTCTTTCCTTTTGATTTGGTATCTCACTTTGAGAGGCTAACTGTAGCATAATGCATGGTATTTGTGTCTCAGTGCACATGTACACCATAGTTACAAAGCATGCATGCTGACTTAAATCAACACAGAGAAATCAATAAGGAGGCAAGTTTCTGTCTTATTTTTATATGGGTCTATATTATATCAGCAAATGGAAATACATCATTGGCCCATTTTTAGTGAAATCTGCAAATGATCTTTACATTGAAATTTTTCCCACGGTTACCAGTGGGCCATGTTCAGGAATTTGCCTTTCCCCCACTGTAGTGCAATCTTGGAATTGGTATATTTAGTTAGTGTGTGTGTGTGTGGGGGGGGGCACAATCCCCCACATTGGGAGGTGTAATGGGTGTAGCCCCACACCAAGGTGGATTTTAAATTTTTATTTTTTATGCGATCGTTATGCTGGCCCACTGGTTACTTAACATGGAAACATTTTCGATGCAATGATCATTCTGGGAGTTTTGCTTTCACAGAAAATAGCTTGATGAAGAGATATTTGATTTATTTACTTATTGCTGGTATAATATAGACCTCTTTATCCAGACACAGCATTTGCAAAAGATGCTGAGGCTGTTTAATAATGTCACTGAACAATTGCAATCCACAGTGGAAGGATTGCACATAGTTCATAAGCTTACCCATGCTACTGACAGTGGGCTTAGCTCTAGTTTGTTTATTCAAGATGCTGGACAGTGAGCAATCAATGGATAAAGTATAAATTATCCAGTCTCTGCCTAACAGAAGTAGTATGCTATATGCTGGGTTAAGATTTACTTTTATGATTTACAGACTCGTAATATCCAGCAAAATCCAAAGTGTGAGTGATTTCAATTATTGAATGTTTGTGTGTGAACGTGTGTTTGTGTGGACGTGTGTGTGTGTGTGTGTGTGTGTGTGTGTGTGTGTGTGTGTGTGTGTGTGTGTGTGTGTGTGTGGCTGCCTGTATGGCTGTACACAATATTATATTATTTTCTGCATTTTATTTCACAAAAGACAATCCCCGGGATTCATGAAGCTCGGTGCAAGGACAGCGTAGAGATGGCGCAGCAGCACCACACGCATATTAATGAAGGTGCGCTGCCGTAACGGCCACGTGCATAGGAAATGTGTACAAGTGCAGGGGGCATGTCCAAGTGTTGCACTTAGGCGTGATCATGTCAGTTACATACGCGCAACCTAAAATGCTGACTAGTACAGCCTGCCTCCAATTGTAATCACTCCTGTCAGTGCCCGTGGATACTGAAATGTATGCAAAGCATACAAGACAACTTGCGAACACCACAAAAAGAAGTAAACACAAAGGCACGTAGCTGAATATTGAGTCCCCGTCCCTTGAACTAAGATATTTAAAACCCCATGCCCATATTCCACTGTAGTGTCGCTTGTTATATCAAGTGGAAGCGAAACGCATCTTGTTAGCGTGCCACTTATTGCCAAGCCTTGCCCAATGGTATGGGTCACCACCTTTCCCACATTGTGAGGGACAGTGCCCCTCTAGGCAGGTGTGTCCATACCAAATTCATAATAAATGTGAAATGTCCTGTGATAGTAGGACATAATTATGTCCCATATGTTATTAAATAGCCTCATACAGCACGTATGTCCGTATATAAAATACCTATATATTACAAGAAACAGAATAAGCAAGTAAACGAAACAGAATAAGCAACTACACTGCTACAACAATAAAAGCTTATATGTAGGCATGAAACTAAAGTACTATCCTGTATAATGACCATGGGTATGTGCTGGACTGTAAACTTAGATGTGTGCCACGAAAATGTCCCATCTAGGTCATATGAAAAGGTGGCAACCCTATCAATGGTCAGAGCATTCGCCCAATATTTAACCATTCATGGTCCAAGATGCCCTTGCCAGGACGGCCCATAGATGAATGGGTATTACCCGGGGTCTACCTACCATGTCATGAAAGATAAGTATTTGCGAGTACCTATGTGGGTGACGTATAGCATGTGGTTGATCTGAAATGTTAGTGTAGACCTCACAACCATATTGGTCCTAGAGATATGTAGTGTACGCAATATGTTCTGTTGACTGTGCCATGGGCCATCAACTAGAGAAGAGATGAATGTTGATTGTAGAATATGGGGGTGGGGGGTGATTGGTAATGTAATATATCGCTAGTAGGAGACTGGGTTGGATGCACAATAGGTAAACTGGAGGTCTACGAGGGAACGGTGTGTGAATCAGGAAGATAACCAAAGAACAAATATACACATCCTCAATACAATCCCACAAACATGTGAACATTAAAATGTGCAATACACATGTACAGAAACGTTACCGGCACATACCCACATAATGGTCTGGCCTGAACTGAGCCATCCAACCCCAACACACCTGGATACATAATTGAATACCTATCATCCCCTTCAAAGCACACCCCCCCCCTTCCTGAACATCCACCAAAACCAGCCATACTTGGGCTGCTAGATAGGTGCGGCCATATCTGCACATAGTGACCACTACCCATATCTAGTAGGCAGTCTCACCCAATAGGCATTCTCAGGATTGCAAACTATGTATCCCTTGCATGTATAACCCTACCGTACAGCCGTAAAGCAAAGATGGTCATTGTTCCCCATAATTTTTGGATATCCCTCATGGGATATGTATCTGTTCTAAACATTAGACTTGGTGTCACGACACGATGTCCACTCCTGTATACATCTGG
>NC_056731.1:964875504-964958004 GCF_019279795.1 Protopterus annectens | reverse complement strand
ATTTAACTGAAGTGGCAGTTAATCTGCTCTTCAGTAACTTAAACTGAAGCTAGTGTTTGCTGAATTTTGTTATTTGCTAGTAATTACAGGTGTTGGGGTAGCCACATTCTTTGATTTCCTGTCCTTACCTTTTTAAGTAGTGCATTGTGAAATATTTTCTGCTTAAAAACCTCAGCTTTGGCCGGCTAAGAACTTGGTTATATTCAACTGGACGTATAAGAGAATTTAAGTACCTTTATCTGCACTTTTTAAAAAAAAAATACAGTATTTAATTTGATTTAAACTGTGTTGAAGGAATATTTAACTGAAGTGGCAGTTATTCTGCTCTTCAGTAACTTGAACTGAAGCTAGTGTTTGCTGAATTTTGTTATTTGCTAGTAATTACAGGTGTGAGGGTAGCCACATTCTTTGATTTCCTGTCCTTGCCTATTTAAGTGGTGCATTGTGAAATATTTTCTGCTTAAAAACCTCAGCTTTGGCCGGCTAAGAACTTGGTTATATTCAACTGGACGTATAAGAGAATTTAAGTACCTTTATCTGCACTTTTTAACAAAAAAATACAGTATTTAATTTGATTTAAACTGTGTTGAAGGAATATTTAACTGAAGTGGCAGTTATTCTGCTCTTCAGTAACTTGAACTGAAGCTAGTGTTTGCTGAATTTTGTTATTTGCTAGTAATTACAGGTGTGGGGGTAGCCACATTCTTTGATTTCCTGTCCTTGCCTATTTAAGTGGTACATTGTGAAATATTTTCTGCTTAAAAACCTCAGCTTTGGACGGCTAAGAACTTGGTTATATTCAACTGGACGTATAAAAGAATTTAAGTACCTTTATCTGCACTTTTTTTTAAAAAAAATACAGTATTTAATTTGATTTAAACTGTGTTGAAGGAATATTTAACTGAAGTGGCAGTTATTCTGCTCTTCAGTTATTCCCACTCACCCTCCCTGTTTTTGTTTTGGTGCTAATCTTAGTGGCCTTGAAACTGCCCTCCCCTCAGCCTGCCTCTGGGCACATCTCATTTGCTCACTCAACTGAGTGCAGCGAGATCATATTCTGATTTCAGGCACTCCTACTGTGTAGAAAGAGAGCATCTGGGAAACAGACAAAAAAAAATTAAGCGTATTTCCTGCCTTTCCTGTTAAGTGGTATAGACTATTTGTAGGCTTCTGAGCCCCCAAGCCCTTCTGTGTTTGAGGGAAGCCTTCTAGCTTGTTTTTTTTTTTCTTATAACTAGCCAGTTTTCTAGTTTCAGCACTCAAATCTGTTTCTTTGATCTCAGCACTTGTTCAGATTAAAAAAAAAAAAATTCATCTGCTTTTACTGTACTTGTGTTTCTACCTACTTCATTTTACTTTTGCATCATCTTAAAAATACTCAATTGTATTCATTACTGCTTGGTGAAACTCATTCTAAGCCTTTTGGTTTAAACACTTGGGCTTCGGACCAGTTGTTTTGCACTGAGAGGGTTTGTGGTCTGCACTGTTGTGGCAGAACAGGTAGCTTACATCCCTCTAGGTTGGGAACTGCTGATTGAGGGCTCAGTGTCTGTTATTCTAAAAGTGTATTAATTCTGGTTTAAGCACTTGGGCTTTCAGGCCAGTTATTTTACATTAAGAGGGTTCGTGGTCTGCACTCTTGTGGGAGGAGAGGCTGGAATCTGCCCTTCTGAGCTGGGAATTTCTAGTTAAAGGCTTATAGTGCATGCATATCTGAACTGCTTCTTACTGAAGTTGGTGCGCCTTGTTTTCTGTGGCATAGACTGGATTCGGGCCTGCTGGATCTAGCTTTGTTTGTGTAACTTGAGCACTAATCCAGACATTCTCTAAAGTATTCAATTGTATTTATTACTGCTTGGTTGTAACTTGATTAAAGTGTAGCTATCATTCTAAGTCTTTTGGATTAAGCACTTGGGCTTCAGACCAGTTGTTTTACATTAGGAAGGTTTGTGGCAAGCACTGTGGTGGCAGGACAGGTAGCTTTCATCCTTCTAAGTTGGGAACTGCTGATTGAGAGCCCAGTGTCCAAGTGTATTAGTTCTGGTTTAGGCACTTGGGCTTCAGGCCAGTTATTTTACATTAAGAAGGTTTGTGGTCTGCACTCTTGTGGGAGAAGAGGCTGGACTCTGCCCTTCTGAGCTGGGAATTTCTGGTTAAAGGTTTATAGTGCCTGAATATTTGAACTGTATCTTATTGAAATTGGTACACCTTGTTTGCTCTAGCATAGACTAGATCCAGGCCTGCTGAATCTAGCTTTGTTTATATGCTTGTTGTTTGTTTGCTTGTTATTTCCCTGGAAGCTAATTCCACCTAATACGTGGCTTCTCAGTGCTTCTGTGGATCACTAGTGATATCTGCATTGCTTACTGTACTTATTTCCTTGTTTCACTTGAAAGAAAGTTACTGTTTGTCATTTTTGCATTAATTACCTGTAACACATTGCACTCAAGTTACCTGGCACTTGCTCACTAAAGCAATTATATAAGTCAGCACTAAAAATTAAAAGCACTACACCCTCAATCCCCACTGGACCTTGTTTTCAATTATTAAGGAATTCCCAATATTATTCTAGCATGTCCAAAGGTCAGTTGTCAACCTCCTCTCTGGTCCAGCTGGTGAATCTGGGAATCTTGAGGCAATGTTATAACTGCCTCATGTACACAGACAACCCTCTCCTCCTCCCACATAACACAAATACTTGCGAGAGATGCAGCTATTTAGCCAAACTGGAGGCTGAGCTCTCTCAACTCAGGACTGGCAAGACCAGACAGGAGGAGAAGGCAACTACACACACCACAAAACCAGCCTCACATAATGCTACCACACCACTGAATCAAACACATAAACACACAAAGACATACTCGGAGGCTCTGAGTAAAAATTTACCTAAACAGCAGAGGGCTCCAAAGCAGACACCCAAACAACTGGTACCTCAAGACACCCCACAAGCAACACATAAACCACAAAAGCAGTGTGCAAAGCAGTCACAGCCCTTAAGGCCAAATACAACACCAAACATACTTGTCATAGATGACTCCATAGTCAGACACACTGACGTCCCACTCACCAGGCTGAACAAGGAGAGGGTCACAGTAAGCTGCCTATCGGGCGCTAGAATCCGCCACATAATACAAGCACTCAGGTCACTCCACGGCAAGTACAAATATGACACAGTCATTGTCCATGCTGGTGTGAACGACCTGAGACGTACCTCCCTGGACTACATGAAAAGAGACATAGAGGAGCTCTCTGATTATGTAGCCCAGGCAGGTATTACCCTGACCCTGAGCAGTATCCTTCCTTCACCAAGAATGATGCCACAATATAGAGACAAGATGATCAGCTTTAACAATTGGCTTAATGTCTGGTGTCATTCAAAGGGGATCCAGTGTCTGTCTGCCTGGGATGACATGCTTGACAAGCCACGCTGCTTTGCAAGGGACAGCTTGCACCTGTCACCCCTGGGATTCCGGATATTGGCTAAGGCTCTTGCCACCCCCATAGTGCCTTTTTTAGGCAAGGCTCAAATTCTAAACCTACCACCCTAGAAAACAAAAATGGGAAGAAACTGAGGGTAATGCTGCTCAATGCCAGAAGTCTAAATCTCAAAATGCACACACTCGAGGCCCTTCTCAGTATGGAGAACATCGATGCCTGTGCTGTAACTGAAACCTGGTTCAAGGCTCCTGAGAGCACCCTGGCACTATTAGGTTTTACCTCATATCATGCGTTCTGGCCCCAAAACCCGGACCACACCACAAAAGGAGGGGGTGTATCCATATTCATAAAGGATACCCACACCTCCAGGTTGGTGGCAACGCACGAAGCTTCGGAAACCATCCAGGTGCAACTAACCATAGGCAAAACTGCTCTACAAATTGTAGCATGCTACAGGCCACCCTCTCAAACTCAGGAACCCCACACAGCCTTCCTGAAGACACTGGAGGGTATAAATGTATCTCCAAACACCATCATATTGGGTGACTTCAACTACCCGAATATAGACTGGGAACATTACTCAAGCCCTAACTTTCTAGCCCAATGGTTCCTGGAGTCCATAAATTCAAATGCTATGGAGCAGCTAGTCACTGTTCCCATGAGAGGAGAAAATATACTAGATCTCATTATCACAAACATGGGGACAAAATGCTCCACACTGGAAGTATATCCCTCATTGGTGAGATCTGATCATAAACTAATCTCACTGGAAATCCACATCCCACCCCCACCCTAAACAAAAAAGACCACAGTGAAAAACTTCTCTAAAGCAAACTTCACACTACTCAAGACTGGTGTGGTATCCTTCAAGGGCCCCGAGCCAGTGGAAACCACAACCCAAGCTGCGAAAGCCCTTACAAATGCCTTCTATGAACACCTCCAGGACTGCATGGATCAGGCAATCCCAAATAAAACCAAGACTCTTTCCACAAAGGGCAAACGTCCAGTCTGGTGGACCCCAGCCATTAACAAACTTTACAATAAGAGGAGAAAGCTATTACATGATAGAACAAAATCCATAAAAGGGAAGTCACCCCTGATCATTATTAGTAAAAAAATATGAGCACTTATAAAATCAACTAAGGCCAATTTTGAGAGAATAATTGCCATGGATTCAAATAACAATCATAAGGCCTTTTTCAGCTATGTTAGGAACCTGGGTGGAAACTCCCAGATATGCTCAGAATTAGTCCAAAATGATACAAAAATCACTGAACCCACAGACATTGCCAACATACTGGCAGACAGGTTCAGTGCAAACTTCACCCCCCTCCCCCCCCTAAAGGAGAGATAACTATCCCAGCAGAGTGTAGCCTCCCAGACATCTGAAATGTGCAGGTGAAAGCTGCTCTCTCTAAAGCTAAAAACACAGCATCAATGGGACCAGATGGTGTCCCTGGCTGTGTGCTACATGAGCTAAATGAGGAATTAAACCCGCACATAAGGCAGCTGTTTAATCTCAGCCTTACCACAGGATACATGCCCAAGGAGTGGCGTACGGCAACTGTGGTCCCACTCCACAAAGGCGGTGCCTCTACGGACCCTGGTTATTACCACCCCATAAGCTTAACAAGTCTAGTCTGCAAAGCTATGGAGAGGATCATAATGGAGCTCATAAACAAAGATATAGGGGACTTGCAGACATTGGACCCGACCCAGTTTGGCTTCATCAAGGGAAGATCATGCCTTTTGAACTTGGTTGACTTCTTCGAAACAGTCACCAAGGCCATTGATGAGGGAAAGGCAGTCCATACAGCCTACCTTGACCTTGCAAAGGCTTTCGACACAATACCCCACTCAGGTATTGTAGAAAAACTTACCAGCTTAAATGTAAACCCATATGTCACAAGATGGGTTGCAAACTGGCTTAAGGACAGAACCCACAGGGTTAGAGTTGCTGGCGCTATGTCAGACTCCAAGCCGGTCACAAGTGGTGTCCCACAGGGCTCGGTCCTTGGCCCCCTATTGTTCAGCATCTATTTCTCAGAAGTACAGGCCAACATGGGAGGACTTTGGCTGACAAAGTTTGCAGACGACTGCAAACTGGGCGCCATAGTGGAAAGTGCATCGGACACGGATATCCTTCAGAAGGGACTCACGGATACAGATAGCTAGTGCCAGAGCCATGGCCTGAAGTTAAACTCCAAAAAATGTATAGTCATACCCTTCGGGAAAAACAAGGTAACCCCAAGCTACCATATAGGTGGCAATCCACTAAGCACAGAAGAGGTTATCAGGGACCTGGGGACCCAGGTTGACAGTGGCCTTTCTTTTGACACTCACGTTGCTAAAGTGGTTAGAAAGACCTTCTACATTGCCCACCTGATCATGAAGGGATTCACATCCAGATCTAGTGAGGTCATTGTTCCCCTGTACTCTTCACTTATCAGACAAATGATCGAGTACAATGCCCCATTCGGGATGTATCTCACCCGACATCTGCAGCAATTGGAGAGACCCCAAAAGTTCCTCACCTAAAGGATAAAGGGACTCCAAAATCTGTCATATGCTGCCAGATTGAAGAAACTCCAGCTCTATTCAGTCGCATACCGTCTGCTCAGAGGTGACATGTGCCTGACATACAAGGCCATGTCCAACCCGAATTAATGGACATGCTCCACCTCAAAAAATCCAAATCCACCAAAACCACTACAGCAAGCGACTTAAACCTTAGCACGGATATAAATAGGATGTGCTGGAGGGATAGATTTATCACTCAGAGACTCCCTATGCTGTGGAATAAAATCCCGGTCCATGTGAGGCAGAGCACCTCGCTGGCTCTGTTCAAGAGAAATCTTGACCTGTGGATGGGAGATCGCAGGTTTACCCCGGGAATCATCTCTGTGTCACTGCTGGACAGAGGCACAACAAACTAATGGGCACAGTATTTTTTCATATAAGGGGTGGCGTAAGCCACAAAAATTTGGGCTAGGCTTATAAATGCCTTAGGGCAGATAGCCTAGTATAAACCTATGAACCTATGAACCTACTTTACAAACAGGCAGAATGTAGTCCCATACTGGGGACTCCAAAAATTGGAAAGTGCAAATGGCCGTATTCAATAACACCAGGAAAGGCACGTATGTGTAAATATACATGGTGGGAGACCCTGTGAATACACGAGGTGGGACAGAATGTGTATAGGGCCCCAAAAGCTCTGGAGAGGGAAATGTGTAAAGGTGTGTCATGGCTGCAATAACAAGTAGATAATGGATGTTACGCCTGTAAATTTAACACGGGTGGGGTGGAGGAACTATGGGTATGCAATTATGGATCCAGGCCTGCCAGGGTTGGATGGGCCAGTTCTAATGGACCACCCTGTGGAGGTCAGCTAGGTCGTTATAGGTATATATGCATACTCACATGCAAACAATATATGTTGATGTGCAAATTATGTAACACATGCATTCCATTTGTTTACTTAAATAATAGGAATGTGCCCATACAAACATTGACAGTACATGGAATAATAGTCTGTGCAGAAGAGGGATGGGACGAATCACACTATCACATTCCAATTACCATCTGAAATCCGTACATGAACATATAGCGACATCTGTCTGCTATGTAAAGTGCGACATACTGATTACAAGATGACTGGAGTGTGTCAGTGTTATAATGAATAAGGCACTAGTATGCTGTTGAAGCTTATAAACATCATTATGCATGTGTAAGTGCGTATGAGCGGGGAATGTATTGACACACTGATGTACATATATATAATCATATATATCTATATACATATACATGCACATATATATATATATATATATATATATATATATATATATATATATATATCAGCAAGATATGAATATACATGGGGAACCCCATTATGACCAGGATGTAGCTGTACATGGAACAGTAGGTTGTGCAAGCCTGATAACACATGGGTTGACACAACATACGACATGTGTCCTGACACAGGGAGAGTAGGCAGTGTGTAGGGGTGTGTTCATATCCCACCGGTGTCCACCTGCGCCCACAGTAAGGATGAGTGCTGTAGAGTAGTGGCAGGTGGGGGAACTATGGATATGCAATTATGGGGCTAGGTGTGCATGTGTTGGCTGGCAGACACATATTAGGACTGCCCCGTGGGTGTGAGTAATATTCCAATGTGGGTATAGCAGACGCCCATACCTCCCACACTATAAGAGCACATCTACTGGACAGTCTATAAACCACTGGGGGAATACATAGGGACAATATCATTGAACTGTCCCCAATTACCAGGGACATTCGTGAGTACGAATCAGAATCCTAACACAGTCTCAACTAAACCATCCTAGAACTAGTGATATTAGGAGGAAAGGTGGCGGAATACACGTAATGAATAATGACAACATGTAAGAGTCATAAACTGCATACACCTCAAAAAATGTGTATGAATACATATGTGCTCTGTGTCCGTCAATGTGTCAGGTTAATAGCACCAACCTTCTAAATGTGTCCCTGAGGTCGTTATGCAGTGTCCCTGATTCAGTGTTTATTCTTCCCCATTCATATGAGAGGTCTGATAGTGAGAGAAAGCATATCTTCTGCTGACTACCTTAGAAGATTGATAGAATAAAAGGTTTGGGGTTACTACCTGTCCACCTTTGCGAGGGACACTCCCCTGTGGGCAGTTGTGTCCTGCATAATAACTTTAATTAAGGCAAATGTCCTGTGATTTAGGGCAAAGACTACTTATATTGTCTGTAGTGGTAGCATAAAACAATTATGTTCCTCTGAAACACCTAAATGTTATAGGTAACAGTATAAGCAACTATAATGCTACAAGAGTAACCTTTTATTTAGGCGAAACAGTGAAGTACACCCCTTTCTACTGGCTGTGGGTGTGTTGCCCTGCAAAGTTTGACATCTGTACATACAGGTGCTATAGGGCTGCCACCTTTCCAAATGGCCAGAGTGGGACATTTTCTGTAGAAATGTCAGCCATTCCAGGATTAAACATACCTACAGCCATGCATAGTACAGGATTACACTTTTTTGCACAAATAAAAGCTTAATCTAGTTGCATTTGAATTGCTTATGCTACTTCACATAACATATAGAAGTGTCACATATAAAATAACTGTTGTATGCAATTATTAATGAAACGTAGAATATAATAATGTCTTGTAATCTGGACATGTGCTATGTCTTGATTATTTTCACATTGTCCCTTGCAAAGTGGGACAGGTGGTAACCCTAATGTCCTATCTTGGCCAATTGAGAAAGTGGCAAACCTATAATAGGTATGCAGTAGCATGACCCGTCTGACAGATGTCGCTACCACAACCCAACTACTCGTTTGTAATGCAGGGTCTCGGTTTCCATGTATCAGCCAGACGGGAGCAGAGTGTATGCAGAACACACAAATATGATTAATTCACTGGACAGGCCGCTGATTCCGTAAAGCCGAACGCCATGCCGTCACCTAATGGGTAGCCATTCCCGATACTGTAGTCATGTAGTCCAATGTGATAGGCATTACAAAGTGGGAGCAGATTGTAAGAGGAACACACAATTATGAATGATTCACTGGACAGGCTGCTGATTCCGTACATTCGAATGCCATGTGGTCACCTAATGGGCAGCCATTCCCGATACTGTAGTCAGGAGTGGCCTTAGGTCAACTGGTGCCCTAGGCAGAGGGCATAATGGCACCCACCACTACACCACCCAGTGCCCCCATCCTGGTCTACCTACAACAAATAAATACTGGTAAAGTGCACCCACTAAAGCGGTGCCCTAGGTGACCACTTAGTTGGCCTATGCCTAAGGCCAGCTATGATTGTAGTCATGTAGTCCAATGTGATAGATATCACAAGGTATGCCTAAGAGGAACACACGAATATGAATGAATCTCCGGACAGGCTGCTGATTCCGTACAGACGAGCACCATGCCATCACCTAATAGGCAGCCATTTCCGATACTGCATTCGTGTATTCCAATGTAATAGGCATCACAAGTTGGGAGCACATTGTATGATGTACACACATATATGATTGTGTCACTGGACAGGCCGTATATTCCATACAGCCAAACGCGATGCCGTCGCCTAATGGGTGGCCAATCCCGATACTGGAGTCATGTAGTACGATGTAATAGGCATCACAAGGTAATATTGTGGTCCTCACTCACACCCAGGGGTGTGAGTGACAGATACAAGCACCAATGTTGGTGCATTAGCAAGTGCGGGAACGAGCGGGTGTAAGTGTGTTTGGCTACCAGTATACGAGTATTGCGTTGGTTAAGCAATGTAGAGGCTAATCGAGTGTAAGAGGCTGTAACCAGAGGATATCATACAGCGCTGTCATTCAACAGTATAGGAATGTATCCCATCATGTAGAAGTGCATGTCAGTGTTTATGTCCAGCATATAAGTACATACATATATAGAGATGTATCAGGGACATGTCATGTGGCAACAAAGCATTACAAATGAATTAAATAGGAAACACCAGCGATGCCTGTATGATGTAGTGGTGTTTCTCTATGTCATCACAAGACTCCCTCAGACAGACAATAGTTGTACATTGGCCGTAGACATCACTCTGTGCATGTAATGTACATTAACACAACAGTACCTGTCCAATCATTATGTGTGAACAGTACTCCTGCAATGTGCAACATCATCATCATGATAAAGGTAAATGGGGTAACCATAGAGGGACCGGTAGTGTTTTGTGTATAATGGGGTTGTCCTCCTCACGTGTACTTGAACCATGTAGGAGTGATGTGCATACCAGGACCGTGTGCCTGAGAGACAGTGGTGAGGATAACAGTAGTATGTTATGATGCATATTACAATGGTTTCAGGTGTCCAGTGGGCATGTGTGTGTAATGGGCAGATATGTATAGGGCAAATGGTGTCCTATTAGCTGAATGGCTTTATGTGTCTGCCGGTGAGGGTCAGATGTTGGGGAAGGAGTGTAGGTATGGCCATGGAGGATAGGTAGGAGCACAGAAATGACAGCATACAAGGTTGGTTTATGACACATATGGGGGGGTACACCCTGGATGGGGATGGGTCTTCGGCATTCAAAAGCCCATGGGAACAGTGGGATGAAGGTCTCCAGCCATGGGCAAGTGCCACTGCACCTACACAGCTGCAAAGGAGGCAGTGCTGGGGGCTGTCCAGGACAGGCAGCATCACCCTGTAAATGTGACACTCCACCCTTGAACTGGCGTATCTGGATTCATAACCCCTTAGGAAGCCACGCACGAAACATGTCCAGGACCGCACAACAGCAGATATGTACCTGTCTGGTCCCGCTCCCAAGGGGGACATGTTCCTTCCTCAGTGGTGGAGCCACCAGACAGTGGTGCAGAACCAACAGAGGTTGACGTTAATGGCTGGGCCCCAGATAGAATATCTCCCACCCACCCTTAAGGCCTATAGTCGACGCAAAGGGCTCTAAGACTATCAGTATTGCCAAATTATTGGATCACAAGTTAAAAAACTGTTTGAGTTCATTTTCTCACATTATTAAAGACTCTTGGGACTGTCTCAAAAAATCAAGCAAGAATTTTTTGACAGCAACATCATTTTTATAACCATTGACATCAAAGATTTATTCAATGTCATCCCGCATTCGGAAGGCATTGAATTGTTTTACGATTTTTTGTGCCAAAAGACTACATTCTCCCATACCAGGATTCTCACACTTAGGACTTTAATGGAATTAGTCCTGGAAAACAGTTTCCTGATATTCGAGGGACATCTTTTTAAGCAAAAATCAGGTATAGCTATGGGGTTGGCCTGTGCACCAGTTTTTGCTAATATTGTCCTGACACAATGGGAATTGTCGCGAGTTTTCACATCTGAATGGATGACACACTGTTCTTTTTATGGGCGGTACTTAGATGACATCCTTATTTACTGGAGGGGGGACAAGGAGCAGTTGTCTGAATTCCTACTGTTTCTTAACTCCAGTACTACTTTTCTGGAGTTTACCATGGTAACTCACATAGAATCCATCAGTTACCTTGATATACAGATTTCCAAGGATCTGGAGGACAATCAGTTTTATTCAAACATCTTTAGGAAACCCACATACTCGAACACCTTTCGCCATTTTGACAGCAGACATCCCCGCCCTAAAAAAGATCCTTAATAAAAGGACAAGGGGTGGGATTGGCCCGCATGATCAGCAGAATTGAAGACTTTTATAAGGAAAGGGATGTTTTATTGGGCATGTTAGTCAACAGGGGGCACCCTGAAGAATCTGTGAAACCATTACTTGAAGAAGTATCCAAAAAGAGAGTGGATGGTTATTTTTATCCACTGTTGGGTTTGGACATCTCTAAACTCTGTGCACCTTCAGAAAGCAGGGTTTTGACAACTGCCCCATTTCAACACTGACTTTTTCTTACTTACAACCCACAATTCCCATTGATATGGGATATAATGTTGAGAAACTGGTTCATTCTTATGAGCGATGAGACCATAGGAGGAAAGGTGGGTGACTCCCCTGTTATAGTATATAAAAATGATTCCAGCATTAAGAACCTTTTGGAGTCCAGTGGTAAGAATACTAAACCTGGTATTGGGAAAATGACAAAATGCAGGCACTGCACCCAAGGTAAATACATTTTAGAGAGCAATAGAGTCCTTATTGAAGGTTATGGATGGGCAAAAGTTAAGCAGAACTGTAATTGTGAGAGCAAACATGTTGTGTATGCTGCCATATGCCAGGCATGTCCTGGGTTTTATATTGGCAAGACTAAAATGCCTTTAGGACACGCGTTTATCAGCATACTTATGATATAACCAAAGGCAACATCAAAAATGCCTTGGCAAAGTACATTAATACTTTTCCAAATCACAATTTTAAGTTTATTATACTAGAAAGGGTGGTAATGGATGAGAAAGGGGGGCCTAGTGACTGGTTCCTTGAATTTAGAGAACTTATGTGGCAACTTAGAGTTAATGCCACCACTAGCCCAGGTTTGAACGACATGGTGTCCCTCACCAGTTACTTAAAACTTAAAGCTGATTTTTTATTTTAATGAGGTGCACACTATGACTTGTTTTTTATTTTTATGTAAGATTTTACAGTAATTTTTCACATTGATACTAGTTATTGCTTGTTTTAAGACATTTGGATTTTCTATAGCATAAATTTATTGTTGTACAGACTCATACATTTTATGCTTATTTTTCTACCAGTAGTTTTTAGTATTGTATGATATTCATTAGCTGGCATTTTTTGTAATTTAGTGTCAGGGTGTATATTCACCATACATATCTTTTGCAGAAGTACTATGCAATGGCTTATCTTATTAAGAAAGAAACAGTTTACATATTAAGGGAGTCTATTTCTTTAAGCATTTCAATGCCTAATTATTCAATCTTATTCAACTAATGATTTAATTGTTTTATGTATAAAAGGATGGTCTTTCCGACTGTCTGGTATTCTGAAGAAGTCAGTCCTAATATTTGACGAAAGCGCTTAATACATTTTATTTTTCCTATATCCTGCTCCATTTTTGTGCTTTTTGTTACTTGGTGTTTCTCTGCATTTGCCGGTCTGGGCCCCAGATGTGCTAGTGCCTGGTGCCATGGTCAGCTGAAGTGGGACAGGAGGATCTGCTGGGACCTACCAACCCATTCTGCCTATGGTGTTGCATTTTAAACCCACATATGGCTTAGTGATAGACAACAGCATACAGGATTACCTACGACAGTATGCATAGATATCACCAGCAACCCAACAGATTGTATACATTTGCAGAGGGAGCACAACACATGTATATATACCGCATGGCAAATGTACAATGCATAGTAGATGTCTGAATGCAGCTATGAACAGTTGCCCATCATTGGCTTGTCACTGGGAATCCCACACAGTGTCAGTCATACCACTGTCTCATGTGACACATATCCAGTCAGGGATGCGATGGCTATAACACATTCCTATCATCATGTACTGACTGCAATCCCCACACCATGCTTCTGCTGTGCACAGAAGTGTGTTCAGTGTGTAACAAAGGAAACAAATGGTTGTACACACTGACCTGTTCACAAATGGACCTACAGATGGGGTTCCCTCATGAGTATTGTCATGTCTGTATTTTAACATGCAGAATAGCCATTACCACACACATGTTTAACAGGCGGTAGTCTCAATGCAGCATAGCTACACTTATATGCTGTAGTTGTGTGGCACATCACCCTCCTGTCATTAGGCTATTTCCCACTGTTGAAAATGATTGAGGTACATACAGATATCATCTGTGATGCTGTGTCAGAACACCACATCCAGGTACCACTTCCAGTGACTGTCATGGCCAGATAATAACACGTTTCCCTAGATAGTGTACTGTGTTTATCATGCGGATTGCTATGGGAACACCATCACAGCTGTACCACATGCAATCAGCTAGAGGAGGACTGCAATAGGTGTAGAGGCCATCACCTGACCATTTCCATCTGTTACAATACACATGATGCTGCTGTGCAGGTGTACACCTTCACATCCACCAGAGAGTGTGTGTGCGGGACAAGCAATGTATATCATGGAAGGTCTTGGAGACTTCACCATAATCTGCCACATGCTGAATAGTACAGGGCCAACCCCCTGACTACTCATTACTATTACATGCACATGACATTACTACATGTGCTACAGAGGTGGCATGTTGCAGTGCTGTAAGAACATGTGTGTAGGTGAGTGAGTGCCATCTGCAACAGATATAGTAGCCATACATTAGGTGTGGCACACATGTCAGTCCACGTGAACGGATGCCATTGTCACCACACACTAATGGACATGCATTTACACCTTTGCCAAGGAGGCAAATACACAATGTAACTACTTAGTTTGCCACACTGCAGTAATGCACAGGACCATATGCACCACAGGGGATATCTGGAGATTCAATGGGCTAGGCCATGTGAAAGTGCTTGACAACTGTTGGTATCCCAACGAGGTTTATACTGGGAGTGACTGTGGTTGGGAGCATCACAATCCACATGCAGACACAGGGTGCCAGTACTGTCATGCAGGTATGCATTGCTCCATGGGTGTGTAGTGTTTGGCTGTGCAAGATGGCTGTACAAGGCTGGGTGAGGGGTAATCCTTACCATTGCATCACCCGACAAAGGTGTGCAGTGCAGGGGTGTAGTGTCTGCAATGTCCTACACAGATAGGTACTGCAATATCTGACCTGACATCCTAGTTAACAATATGTAGGGCCATAGCTTTGCAATGCATGCCATATCTGTGTGTGATTGTCCTCCACATGGACATTGCCTGGGATGTGCATGTCCCACAATACTGTACAGTGACATGTACAAGTGTACCTGGTTTGGCAGACAAATGTACTGTACACAGCCTGTTATACACCTATATGCCAATACTGCCCTGGTGTGGTGAAACCTGCTTACAGTGAGCAGGTTGGCCCTGCACCTGCATGTATAGAATATCAGGTATTCCATAGTGTTAGTGGCATGGGTCCATACAGGGCACATGCGTACAGCCTTGTCTGGCCTTAGTGGATCAATATTATGGCACCACATATGTTGCAGCCATTCAATGTGGAACATAGTGAAGGCACAATGTCCACATATATGTGCCACTTGTACCACTGTACAGGGTGCCATGTCCTCTGCAGACCATTGCGGTCACACAATGCCTACTATATGTCCTCAATGTGCATGTTACAAGCAATATAGTGGGATATCCTAGGCAAGGTTATATGTGCATGGCACATGGGTGCGGGACCTATACCGGGTACCAGTAGGGCTGCATACTTAGTTCACCAGCCCTTTTGCCAGCTGTATGGGTATGGATTGCCAACACAGTGCCATGGCTGACTGACAGCTGTAATCCTCATGAGGTGGCCAATGTGTCATAAGACGGATACTGTATAGGAAAACTACAAAACCCACTCCCAAACATGTCCAATGGTAAGACAATCACGGCCACCTCTACACAGGCGCTGACAGACAAACACACACTTGCCATGTACTGTATAAAAACCCCTACCGTATCACACTGCAGCAACACGTGTTTAGGGCATGCACTGCAACGAATACTACAAAGCACTGTACTTGTTTCATGCAGGCAGACACACACACACGCACACACACACACACACACACACACACACACACACACACACACACACACACACACACACACACACACACACACACACACACACTAATGGTGGGTATAAGAAATGTATGGAGTGTGAGCAGTATAAAGGTATTACTCAGTCCTCAAAACGGGGAGACACACACACATACACACACACACACACACACACACACACACACACACACACACACACACACACACACACACACACACAGCAAGTGGGGGAGTAGAACACTGACCTAACTACTTTATTACACTACAGCATTACGCAGTTACAGAATGCACTACCAAGATTACTGGGACACAGCCCTCCCAGAGGTGTATTTGTAGATGGGTGACATCATCGGCCTTGCTAACAGTGGGTATAAGAAATGTATGGAGTGTGGCCAGTTTAAAAGCAATTTATAGTCCACTGGCAAACAGGGACAGACATACACACACACGCCAGTGTCGCGTATGGAACACCTGCCTGTTTACAGATTACTATTACAATACTACATATATACGAATTGCGCCACACAGACTACACATGTCAAGGCTGTCATTATAACAGTCTAGGAATGCGGACATCAACAGGGATGCTGGCAGTTAAGATGTACATACCTGTGAACCTGTGTGTTTAATGTATGAATCCATCCTTACCTGGAGTATGCCCATCTGTGGAATGGACGACTACTACCACTATACAGGGTTACAATAGCCATGCCCATACGCAGAGGCACTTAACCAACACAAGGTGTCACTGGGCATGCTCCCACACTTAGTAGAACAGGGCTGTTCGGAATGCACTATGTGTCCATCTACACAAGGATATACTGGGCATGTTCATACACGTAGTAGCACAGTGGACATGCTCACACACTTAGCAGCACAGGGCTGGTCAGAATGCACTACTATGTGTCCATCTACACAAGGAAATACTGGTCATGCTAATACTCCTAGTAGCACAGGGCTGACTGGGATGCACTCTGATGCTAAACACTGAGGGCCACAGTGGCCATGCTATTACAGGTAGACATAAAGAACACATTGTAAAGGGCTCTGGTGTTAGTAATTGTCATTGTTAGCAGGAACGTTGCTCTTCATATATTTGACACCAGTCTTTTACAAATCAGTTGTCATTCTGGGATGACATGGCTGACAGTAGGCAGGCCTTTGTCACATATCACATGCATCCATGATACAAGGGAGTGTGAATATTATCCAAGTTGCTTCCACCCACACAGTGCCATTCCAAGGCAAATGTCCTAAACACAGGTTAACTCCCATACACCTACAGGACAACTACATTGTATTCTTATGCTAACCAGTGCTAGATGTGTAGTGTCCATATTCACAGCTGGCCACTGTAGATCCAACAATGGGGAGTACTAACATCTGTGCAGTGAGGAACACCTGGCTGATGTCTCTATAGTGCACAATAGCACTACCACCATATACCTCAGAACCTAGCACTACCACCATATACCTCAGAACCAGACATGTGGGCCATAACACAGGTACGGACCGCTCCAGGTGGTGTACCCACATACATAAAGGCCACTCACATGTACTGACTGGTCCACCTATGAAAGGCATCACAGATGAGCCATGTGCAGGACACAACATCACATGCTGCATTCTAGGATGTAAACTGCAGACACCACCATGCCCTCGGACCACTACCACGCAACCATGCATGTTGTATGACAGACGAGTGCACCACCATGTGACCCTTGACCTGTGCACTGTACTAAGCTCTACATCAACTGTAGACAGTACACATGTATTGACACAGTTGCATCATGTGTTATGCAATGCAATGATACCACTGTCTGTGTCCAAGTCAGCTGTACACATACCAAGGGCCCTCAGTCCTGTCCACCATTAGCAGATGTCTGTTGCTGTACACCAGTACACACCCTCATGTATGGATATGACATACATGTACCTGCCCTGGGTATGTACATGCCACACACACAACATACCTGTAAACAGCATAGCTGTTGTAGTCCTTTGTGCAAACAGGTGGCTACAGCCATTACACACATGCACATGGAATGTAGGCCCATGACTGCTGAATGCTAACAGTACATAAGGTGTGATATCAATGTTGATAGAGGTAACATCCCCTCTGTACTGGTCACCCATCATATCATACAACAGTCCATGTGTCATGTATGTCATTACACATATCCACCAATTGCAATGCCTACAAACATGACCAAATGTCAGGATTGTTGGACCTACACATCTGTACACGTAGTGTTGTGCATTCAGATAACATGTGTGTGCAGTTGCTGATGTATGCAGGTGGCGTGTATCCTAGTACATCATGCAGCTGCAATGCAGCCTCAACATTGCCAACTGTATATGGTGATATGCTGAATGTACAGAAAGATGTACCACAGGTATGGACAGATGTGTTGAAATAACTAAGAGGTGGGGCATCTTTGTAGATGGATGTTTGCTGTGGACATCTCACAGGTGTGTCACAAGCAGTCCTACAATACCCTGTGTAACCGGTAAGTAATGGTTTCATTAATTGAAGGACATAACACACAACTTAGGCAGTGGTCAGGATGACAGCGAAGGTAAATCACTTGATACCTGTTAATAAATATGATGTCCCTAGTGCATATATCAGCACTGTCAGCACAGGAAGCATCAGTACAGTTTGTAACATGTGTAATGCTGCTGTACATCTGACATACATAACATGAGCTAGGCAGGTCTGAGATTCATAGTACTGGCACGTGTGGTTGCATATGTGTCCATATTTGTCACGTATTGTGGGGAATACATCTCAATTGTTACTCACTCTCCTGTACACTAGTGTACACATCTGTACAGGCTACAATGTAGAAAGCAGGACATAGGCAGGGGCATGTATCTCACTCATGCGAGGTATCTGTATGTGCATGACATAGGTGTATTAATTACTGAATGCCACAGTGTGTGTATGTAGGGTTGACTGGTCCCTGGGGTGAGGATGTATGTTACCATACTGAACTGATAGGACCCCTCCCACCATCCAGGTGATGCATTCAGCTATCCGTGTTGATGTCCCCGATCTTAGGCCATACTGACTACCTGTACATGTGTATTCTCTGTGGCGCATCATGTAGGTGTACAGTACTGTAATGATGATTTTCACATAGGCAGGGGTCCTCATCCCACCAGTAGCAACTGTGTGCGAGTGTGTGTTACTGTGTCGGTGAAGCCATGAGTGTGTGTGTGTGTGTGTGTGTGTGTGTGTGTGTGTGTGTGTGTGTGTGTGTGTGTGTGTGTGTGTGTGTGTGTGTGTGTGTGTGTGTGTGTGTGAGTTACAGTGTCACTGAATTTATGTGTGTCAATACCTAAGTGTGTGAGTGCAGTTGTGTGTTGGCATCCTGTCATGGGAACGTGTATTTCTAATTCCCATTGAGGCATCACACTTCCCACTGACCTCTACCCTGTTAATCAACTAGACCACTCTCTTACCTCACCAATCCATGTAACTGTACCTGTGATGTCACCCTTTATTGATGTCACGTCTGTGGCCACAGTAGCTTAATACACAGCTGTCATGCTCTTGGAATGGTAGACGTGTTTGTAATGTGGGACATTCTCACTGGTATGTGGCAACTACATGGTACATGCTGGTATATTCATACATACCTGTGAGTAGTCCACATTGACATATGGGACACTTAACTGCAAACACTGACATCCACCGGCACGTGCAATTAGACCTGAAGAAGGACAGCAGAACATCATGACCAACATGCATTTACTGTTGTTACACAAGACACATACTGTTAACAGTATTGTACACCTGTACAACATGGTATATCTGCTGACTGTCAACAGTCCTCAACATTTGTAAACTACACATATCATCCTAGTCTGTTAACCCTGTGCATCAGACCATATGAGCATGTCCCTGCACAGTTGGTGTGGATGTCAGGGATGGGGCACAGGCATCATCATATGCACAGGGTGTTAATGTTTGCCAGAGGCCTAGGCTGCACTGTTGTTACACAAGACACATACTGTTAACAGTATTTTACACCTGTACTAGATGGTATAGCTGCTGACTGTCAACAGTCCTCAACATTTGTAAACTACACATATCATCCTAGTCTGTTCATCCTGTGCATCAGACCATATGAGCATGTCCTTGCACCGATGGTGTGGATGTCAGGGGTGCTTCACAGGCATCATCATATGCACAGGGTGTTAATGTTTGCCAGAGGCCTAGGCTGTGCCATTGGATGACATCATGTGTGTGGGTTTGGGCCTTTGATCTAATTGGGAGTGTGTGGATGTTATGTATGTGTGTGTTGTGGTGCCCTACATATATGTCCAGTGTGTGCGTGTATGTCTGCACACAGTTCTCCCATGTGTCTGGCCTGCATAGGGGTATTATTGACAGCTGCAAACTGTACAGGTGAGGTTTTACAGTTCATGGTGTCTGGCCACAGACATGTGACCTGTGCCTGCCAGGGGTTGCATGGGCACTACCAGACAGAGGTGCAGATTGGGTACTGTCTGATGTCACTAGTCCACTGGAACTGTGTCCCTGTTGGGACTATCCCAGGCCACATGCACGTGTCCTGCTGTGTCGTGGTGTGGACAGCACAGCACCAGATGCTCTGCTGTTGCTACCGCCACTATGGGAATGGGCATGTGAGGTAGCTCATACACGTAGACCTGATACAGCTGATGTAGCAGGCCTACGTCCACATGCCCAATGTCTCACTCCTACAAGACGTTCCAACACAGACATCTCACGCTCGTGGATTGTCATGCCATGGTCAAGGACTCCAACCATGTCACCTAACCGTCTATCCAAAGCATCAGCAATTTGCTGTTGAGCATTTACCATTGCCTAGATGCTGTTGTTTAAAGAATGGACAGCAGCCCTCTGTAGCCTCTGATCTTCTCTGTTGCACTGTTCAGCACATGCCTGTGCCTTCATTACAGCCTGAAACATGCATCTGGTGACACAAGCTGCTGTGCTCTGTTGTGCAGGAGCATGTTGGCTAGAGGTCCTCCTATGAGCAGCACTGGCCACGTGCCTGTGTAGGGCACTACCAGTAGTTTGGCTGACACCATGGTGTGCAGGCACTCCTTCCATAGCCCCCACACTTTTTCTGTTCCAAGCTACCACGTGCCAACTGTCCTTCCTCTATGGCCACTGGTGATGGGGTATGTGCAGGTATGAGATCTGTGTGCGGGGATGAGGTGGATATAGATGGAATGACAACCAATGGCACAGTTTCAGACCCTGACAACTCTGCCTGTGACCCAATCATACATTCATCATCACTGCTAGAGTCTGTGGGGACACTAACATCTGATGTACTGCAGGAGGGCAATGCACCTACATCACCTGTGAGGGCAGACAAGAACTGTACATTACAATCTATACAATAGACACACACACACACACACACACACACGCATGTGATATGACAGAAGGCATGCAACATACATGTGATACGACAGATGGCATGCAGCACAGACAATAATAGTGGTAGTTATCATACATCCCTAGGTTGCACACAACAGCATGCATGTGTGATAGCAGATGGCATGCAAATTATACAGTCATAGTAGTGGTTAGCATACATCCCTGTGTTACACCATGTGGACCAGCACAGGTTAACAGTACACCTGCCTGATATGTGGCATATGACCTTGATAATCACATGTAGTATGACATGTGATCTGCTGATGTATGCAACGACATGCATACATGTTTAACACAATGGTGTACCAATTCAGTGTTGTGTGTCCACCCTACAGATATACTGCAAATTTAGCTGATGTGCATGGCCATTGCAGGAAATCATGAGGAGTCTCTAGTGCTATACAGTGTGAGTTACAGACAGGGTTCATAGCCATGACTGTGTTCTGATACAACAGACCAAATCCTATGCAAGGGGGAATGCACGGTCTGAACCAAGTCCTCAAAACCACCAAATAGACCAGCAAAGGCAGACCGGAGTTTGATAATCCTTTATTTTTCGTACTAAAACAAACTAGTTTCGGCAGAAAATGCCTTCTTCAGTGTAGGACAGTACTGTCCTACACTGAAGAAGGCATTTTCTGCCGAAACTAGTTTGTTTTAGTACGAAAAATAAAGGATTATCAAACTCCGGTCTGCCTTTGCTGGTCTATTTGGTGGTTTTGTGTTCTGATACAACACATATATACTGTGGAATGTGACCCATGTCACTGAGGTGTACACACACTAAACTATGATGTGAAAGTTGTGACACAGGTCACTGATGGGTATACGGATGACACCCCTGCACATCTGCAACCATATTGCTGCAGCCTGGCAACTATGGGCAGACATGGCGAACACATTGGTACACCATGTCCCACATGACATCTGTGTACCACACACACACACAAGGAGCTAGTATGGCATTTATGTCCATCACCAGCAACAGGAATGTACTGTATCTGTGGCCTGATATGGATACTGTACAGGTGACTGCTGTCATGTTGCAACACCCTCAAGATGTTCAACACATCCTATGTGGTGGATTGATGTTATGCCTACACAAGATGTGCACAGGCCTGTGGGATGTCTAGTGTTCCACAGCTACATTATGACCATTATACAAAGGCCATGGCCAAACCATGTGTAGCCATTGTATGACAGGGCGTACACACAAGCACAACACTTCTACTGTGTGTGTTGCTCCATGTCTCTGGCCATCCTCCATGGCCATGTGTGTACATGTGTTGTCCAAATTATAGTGATGGGCATCTATTTCACATGTCTGTGTTGTCCCGTATGACATATATGCTCCACTGACAACAGGATTATGCAGATAAAGGGTTGTATGTGGGATATGTTTTCAGGTTAGGTAGGCAGTGTAGCAGCCAGACCAATAGATGTCATAGACATGTCAAGATAGCACATCACATTGTGTGACATTCATAGCAGGGCTATGATCCACACCAGTGAAACCTGTATGCTGGCCATACTCCTCCCCACTGTGTAGTACTGTTTGTATTCACCACATGTGTAATCAGATCTGTTGTACATTCCTAAAGTGAACAGCACCTCCACCATTGTATGCACAGATGTCAACACATCTGGCAATAAAGTTTGTGAGGATTCATGTCAGTGAGATGATTCACATAGTTTGCAAGTGTGGCTCATGGATAGTCATTGTGATGAAGTGCAGGTCCAACCTGTATATTGTGACAGGACCATACATTATGTGTACATGTTGTGAATGGCCACATGGCAGATAGATTTGTGCATTACAGTTCCTGATAAATAATATCACTCTCAAATAGGAGTAACACAGCAGTATGAGCATAATCTACCCCTCTATAAAGGCTGCAGGGAGCAATGTGCATAACACGTACACCAGAACATTAGACTATACTATGGTGTATGCATATGTGTGCATACACAGAATAGCATACTATAGTATTTGGCATGTGTGCATACATGCCTTACATATGATGTTACATTACATATTGTACAGTGACACATGCAGCTATATGGAATATAGTTGTTATAGGTGCAGTACTGACTTACCAGGCAACTCCAGGTTTAGTGGTTGAGAGACACCCACAACCACAATATCAGCCAAGGCTTGTGGATGTGGTTCTGCAGGTGTCCCCTGGTTGGCCAGTAGCTCCTCGGTACATGTGAGTGGGGGCTGGGTTGGTGGTCCACCACCTGTTGCACCTTGTTCCCTGGTGACTGGTGATTGCATTCGCACGTGGTTTCGCCCATCTAATGAGGTCTGTACAGTGTCTGCGCACCTGCTGGTATGTGCGGCTGTGGCCACCCACATCATTAACCCTCCTGTGTAGTTCCATTCACAGGGCATCCCACTGCTGTGCATCCTGATGCACATGGCTGAACAGGATGTTGTGATTATCGAGTAGGTATGGGATGAGGGCCTCATCCTCCAAGCGTGTAAAAGAGGGAAGCCTTGCTCGTGGCATACCTGGAAGACATAATGATGGAGACAGGTCACAGTACACCAGAGACATACAGAGTTACAGCTGAACATACATGTATATTGCATTAATTCAG
Organism: Protopterus annectens; assembly: GCF_019279795.1. NCBI lineage: Eukaryota > Metazoa > Chordata > Ceratodontiformes > Protopteridae > Protopterus > Protopterus annectens. The sequence continues at coordinate 964,934,373 of NC_056731.1, read as the reverse complement.
TTTAAATAGTTGTATTTGAAAACCTACATGACACTGACATGTTTGTGTCACACACATGTGACACTCAATGTTGAGTGGATATTATCACCATGTATGTTTGTGGGTGTGTGTGTCACCTGATTACATTGCTCATACTCCATGTGGTTGCTGTCTTGATGTGGGCATGTCTGTTTGCCTGTACTATTGTTCCTACCTATCAGCACATGACTGGATGTGTCCACATTAATGCAGTCGACCTTGATGCAGTGTATATTTCACATATAAGGACTTACACTGCCTTAACAGACATGACCTGTGACCCTGCAGACATGCTCACATAAGGTTTTACATGTATGTGTTCTGCCATATACATCTAAACGGCACTGTACAGCGATTCAACATCCTGCCATGTATCATCTGTGTTGCACATTTGATACACATGGGACACTGGCTAGCCAGATGGTATTTGCAGGGATGGATATTAACTATGGCATGTACAGTCAAAGTCAACTAGTGGGCTATATGTCATGGACCATGTATGCATCTAGGATGAAAGGTTACCTGGCAGTAGCCGACTGGCAGGTCTGTGGGGCCAGGTGGAGCAGCACAACATTACTGATCCACAGGGTTAATGATAGATATACCATGAGTTACCATGCGGTCATCACATCATGTCTGAGAGGGGAACAATGTGCAGCTTTGACAGACAGGAATGCATAGTATGGCAGGACTATGTCAAGTGTATGGGACCAGGATCTGTCCAGCATGTGGTAGGTGGATGTCCATGAAGTATGTGTTTGAGATCAGGATGAGTACATGTAGCATGTCCGACATCACTGGGTTGGACATGGATTTATTCAGGGTATGCATCATGCTACATATTGGAGATGGGGAATGGGAAGGCTGGTGTAGGCCATCTGCACATGGCCAATACCCCTTAAAGGAAATATGTGATCTGGATCTGGATTGCTTATTCATGCTAAGCACTTGTTCAGGACTTGTAAACAGTACGCAAGCTAATAATTACTATAGCACTCAATCTTCCACATCACCTACAGGTAAGAGTGAACAGGTTTTGTACATACTTTTCTCACTTGCATAGAGTAATGTAGCTCTTGTACTCACTTTCCACACTTATCTTGGTGAAGGTAGTTCTATATTCAAGCATGTCCAAGAGTCAACTGCCAGTGTTCTCACCTGTCTATCTGATGAATCTGGACATCTTGAGGCAATGTACACATCGCCTCATGTACACAGACAAGCCTCTCCACCTACCACCCAACACTACAACCTGTGAGAGATGCACTCATCTAGCCAAACTGGAGGTAAAGGTCTCGCCAATCAAGCCTGACCCTGACTCTCATGTGGAGAAGGTACACAGTCGCAAAACACCACACTCATCATATAAGCCTCACTGTATCTACCCCACCATTAACTGGGAAAACTACTCGTGTACCAACACATTAGCTCAACGTTTTTTGGAATTCATAAACACCAATGCCCTGACTCAACATATCTACACACCCACCAAGGGCAACAATATCCTAGACCTAGTCATTACCAACATGAGTGACTGGTGCTCCACACATGAAGCCAACTCCTCGTTGGTCCGATCAGACCATGTGCTGAACACTGTTCATATCCACATCCTGCATCTGGCCCCCCCATTAAGGGAACCACAGTATAATATGTCTACAAGGCCAACTACATGCTTCTTAAGGCAGACGTTGTGGACATCATGACACCTGTGCAGATGGACAGTACTGTTACAACTGCTGAATCCTACACAAATGCACTCTATAAGCACTTACAGGAGTGGCATGGCTTGTGCTATCCCAAACAGAACCAGGGAGCTATACTCATAATTAACTAAACCAATCTGGTGGTCCCCTGCCATAAACATATTGTACTACAGGAGGAAGACACTGTTGCAAACGAGAGTACAATCCCATGCCCACAAATTACCACATAGGTAGTAACCCATTAAGTACAGAGAAAGAAATTAGGGATCTGGGGACCCAAGTTGATAGCAATCTCTCCTTTGATGACCTCATTGCCAAAGTGGTTAGAAAGACCTTCTACATAGCCCACCTCATCATGAAAGGATTCACATCTAGATCAAGAGAGGTAATCGTGCCCCTTTATTCATCCCTCATCAGGCCCATCATAGAATACAATGCCCCCTTTGGGATGTACCTTACCCGACACCTGCAGCAATTAGAAAGACCCCAAAAGTACCTCACCAGGAGGATCAAGGGACTCAAACAGATGCCATATGCTGCTTGGTTAAAAAAACTCCAGCTCTACTCAGTTGCATACCGCCTACTTCGAGGCGATCTATGCCTGACATATAAAGCTATGTCCAACCCAGAATTAATGGACATGCTCCACCTCAGTAAATCTACATCCCTTAGAGCCACATGCTTGAGGGACTTGAACCTCAGCACAGAAATAAATAGAACATGCTGGAGGGACAGATTCATAACCCAGAGGCTCCCTTCGCTCTGGAATAGAATTCTAATTCATGTTAGGCAGAGCACCTCACTGTCTCTCTTCAAGAAGAATCTTGATGAGTGGATGGGGGATCATAGGTTTGTCCCGGGGATTACTTCTGTGTTACTATTAGACAGAGGCACAGTAAGCTAAACTTTAAAAAGGGCACAGTATACTTAAATCAAGGGGTGGCGTAAGGCAAACACAATCGGGCTAGGCTTATAAATGCCCCAGGGCAGATAGCCTAGTATGAACCTATGAACCTATGAACCTATGCGTGGTGGAGATCCCTGGCCAGCCTCAGTAAGAAGGTGAGATCCCTTATAAGATCCTCCAAAGCTAGCTACGAAAACTATAACGCAACTAATATCAACAACAACCACAAAGCCTCAGTGTCAGCAACCCGATCTGCTCTGAGTTACAGCACAAAGGCACGAACATTACAGAAACAATTGATATTGGCAACATCCTGACAGATTCCTCTCAAAGCTGCACACTCTAAAGGCAATATCACAGCATCCATGGGACTGGACAACATCCCAGGCTGCGTTTTACATGAACTTCGGATCGTACTGTCTCCTCACCTACGCACCATGTTAAATAATAGCCTCACATCAGGCATAGTGCCCCCTGAATGGCGCACAGCAACAGTTATCCCACTCCACAAAGGTGGCACCACAATGAACCACGGGACCTATTTCCCTATAGGCCTGACTAGCCTGGTCTGCAAGGCTATGGTGCACATCATGGATCACTGTCACAGAGACATTGAGTACCTCCCAACCTTTGACTCCTCCCTGTTTGGCATTGTTAAGGCCGGACCATGCCTCCTAAACCTGGTGGACTTCTTAGAGACAGTTACCAAGGCATTAGATGAGGGTAAGGAGGTCCACACAGCATACCTAGATCTCTCATAGGCTTTCAACACCATTCTTCCTTCTGGTATTATCAACATACCCATCCGCCTGAACATTAACCTCTATGTCATGTGATGGTTTGCAAAGTGGCTCATGGACAGAACACACACAGTGGAAGTTGCACACCCTAGGTCCGACCGTATACCAGTTACAACTGCCATCCCCCAAGGCTCAGTCCTAGAACCTCTCATGTTTGGTATGTACTTCTCTGATGTACTGACAAGCACAGGAGGGCTTTGGCTGAAAAGGTTTGCAGCTGACTGCAAACTAGGGGACATAATTGTTTCCCCAGCTGTTACAGACACCCTCTGGAAGGGTCTCAATGAGATGGATACCTGGTGTTAATATCATGGCATCAAGCTGAATGCCTAAAAGTGCATAGTCATCCCCTTTGGATATAACTAATTACCCATGGACTACCACATAGGTGCTAGTCCCTTACATACAAAAAAGGTAATACGGGATCCAGAAACACCAGTAGATATCAGTCTCTCCTTGGATACCCATAATGACAAGGTGGTTAGAATATCCTTCTACATGCCCCCCCCCAATCTCTAATGGGTTCCCATCCAGATCAGGGGGGGGCCATTGTGACTCTACACATGTCATATCAGACCCATTAAAGGATACAACACCCCATTTGGGATATACCTTACAAGACAACTGCAACAGCTTGGAAGACCACACCAGGTCCACACCAAGAGGATTACTGACCTCAAACAGATGACCTATGCAGCCCAACCTACAAAACTCCAGCTGTACTCAGTTACATACTGCATACTCACAGGTGATCTCTGCTTGACATACAAAGCCCATGTCCAACCCTGTATTGCTGGATATGCTCCACCTAAACAAAAGCCCCTGAGAGCCACATGCTCTAGGGATATACACCTAACCACAACGATGAGTTGGACATGCTGAATGGATAGATTCCTGACCCGGGCACTCCCTATGCTTTGGAAAGTGATTCCAATGTATATCAGGCAGGGCCCCTCATGAGCACTCTTCAAGGGAAACCTTGACATGTGGATGGGAGACAGACATGTACCCAGGGATCACTGCAGTGGCTCTGCTGTACAGAGACACAGGGAACTATTGGCTCTGCAATTCAGACGGACAGGGAACCAACCTATGGGGGTGGCGAATGACAACACACGCTAGCTAGGCTTACAGATACCCTTGGTAAGACAGCCTAGTACCCACCTTTGCACATATTACATTTCTTTTGTGCATGAATAGTTAAATAGCTCTTCCATTTTACTTTGCTATCATGCTGATAAACTGTCGGCTCACTAAAAGAAATATGTATCCTGTTATTGTGTGTTGTAAATGTCAATTGACATAACTAATGTTTGCCTACCATTACAGTAATGCTATGTAGCTTGTAATACATATCTGCCTACAATACTGTACATTACACATTTATTGGCACAATATCCCACAATGCAAAACATACTTGCACAGTGGCCCAGCCTTCCACATGTTATTCTCTGTATTACACCCATACATATGGCTACAGTTACAATATATATCAACATATACTATCCCCTGTTATAGCACATACTTGTTGGACCAACCCTGCCACTGACGTTGGCTGGTGATGAGTATTTCTGTTCAAAGCCCTTATATAGCATCCCTTGTGGTGTATGCAGTGTTTGCCTTGTGACCTACAGCAGTACACACAAATACTACAAGCGTTACTATGCTCAACAATACATCACTACAAGATAACTGTTTCCACTATATGGATTGCGTGCACTTTAAATACTACAGAATAGTACTACATACACAGACATACTGACTGTTCTACATACCTTATTAGTAACCCGAGGTATCTTTAACAGTTGATTTAATCCTTTTCGGTTTGTGTTTCAATGTTCTTTTTATGTTCCACTGGTATATACGGATGGTTTGAATGTGTGATAACACATCCTTTTCTAGTTACATATCGGTAACATGTGGCATCCTGTCCACCAATTGCTGTTCCAAAGTAATTAACTGGATGCACATCAGCTGTGCAGTTACTCCATTAGCCGATACCATGGCAACAGTGGTGTATAAGTGAGTACTCCTTTTGGCTGTTGTCCGTTTGCCTTACTTTCGAGGAAGATGGCCTAGATGTGCTATTGTGATATATTTCAACAGCTATATGGAGACACACAGAGATATATTAGCTTCATGACTCCCATGGACTGTGTGTAATGGCTAGACGATTTAGTTCTACATGTGAGTACAGCTGTTATATTTCGGAACAGTGCTACTTATGCAGGGTTTGTTTTTACCTGATACTTCTGCAGATGTTTAAGTCTGGCAAGGATGTTTGGCCAGCTCAACACCATATGGCTATGCATGAACTGTTATGTGGTGTACAGTGTACCAGACATCCTTGATTTGGTGTACAAGTGTAGCATACTGTGCTGTTACTCACTAATTGCTAGCACATCCCGGTGTACGCACAACCCTCTGAAATGGGATTAGTGCAAACCCTATTACATCAGCAGCTGTTCCATTGTATAACAGCCGCTATTTCACATAGGACCATGTTAGTGTGTCTCTGACAAGGTATGTTAAGGCTTCTGCAGATGTCATACAGTCTGTGAAAGATTTGTGATGTTATTACAGTTTGTATTGTAATATGTTTGGGTGTGGGGGTGATGTTGGTGAGTGTGCTTAGCAAATGCAGGTGTGTAGGAACTGCTTTTATACATAATCGCTATGTGCATGAGGGTTCCTTCCCTATTTGAACACCTATCCTTTTGTGGACTAATACAATGGTATTTGTAGGCTGATTCATTAAGGCTCTGTTATGTTGTTCCTGTATAGCATGCAGGCGATGTTAGTCCTTGAATCCCTTCGGTAATACATCTGAATGTAATAACGTGTTGCTACATGATAGCTGTGTATTTCTGTCATAGGTATTTGAAGTCATCGTAGTTGTGTTGGTGACTGACCCTCTTTGGTTAGGGTTGCCACCTTTAAATATGTCCATGGTTGGTCCTTTTGGGGACACACATCTGATTTTACAGGCCGACACAAACCCATGGTCAGTACAAGGGATAGAACTTTCCTTCCTTGCCTAATTATAAGCTTATTCTTGTAGCAGTTTAGTAGCTTATCCTTTTTCCTGTACCATGTAGGTACTTTAGATAAAGAAATAACTACTGTATGCAGCTATTACAGTACATATGGGACATAATTATGTCCTACAATCCCAGGACATTTGCTACATTTAATATATTTGGTCAGGACACAACCGCCCAAAGAGGGAGTGCCCTCGCAAAGTGGAACAGGTGGTAACACTATCATTGGTTCATGTCCATAGCACATATTTGTAATGGTGTATAGGCATATACACTTCATATCCTTTGTTCATAAAGGCTGGTAGTGGTGGAATGTGTGATTGCTATGGTCTATGTTATACACATATGTGAACACTTCAACCGCTGTATACGGGAGACCTATGGAATCCCTAAACCACAGTGTTCTGATGCACACAGTCCTTGGAACAGACCCCCATACCCCACATTACTGACATCGACAGTAACTCGCGAAGGTAACACGAACATGGAACACACACATGCACAAACAGACACACTGCTACCCAACACATCCAAACAAACCATCCTACACTACATATGAGAAGGTGGACAAGTCCCCCTACACAGCCCATGTAGGTGTCTGCACCCCACACACCACCCCCTACTTTAATATTCTACATCCTAGGTCACACAAATAGACGCACAAAGCTAACCCACAACCACACATTACAGTCCCCCAAGAACACACACCACAGACAGAACACACACTTACACACATTGCAATCCTAAGAAACACATGTACACACAGTAACCTACCCAAACCGCAACACCAGAAGCACTGACTAACTGTCCATTAACATCATGAGATTACACCTCGTGCATCTGGTGTTTCGGTACTGTGATCTTTCGGACCTTAAGCCTCGGGATTACGTGCGTCGGTATGTAAAGCAGTCAGTATGTGGTAGGTATCCCATTTATATGTACCTCCATGGTTATGTAGATGTTGTTAACCTATCTATATATCTGCATATATATGTATATCCCCATATATCGACATATCTCTCTCTCTCTCTCTCTCTCTCTCTCTCTCTCTCTCTCTATATATATATATATATATATGATGATGTGTATATATATATATATATCTATATATATATATATATATATATATATATATATATATATATATATATATATATATATATATATATATATATATATATATATATATATATATACACACACACATATATATATATATATATATATATATATATATTTATACACACACACACACATATATATATATATATATATATATATATATATATATATATATATCTAGGTTCATAGGTTCATAGGTTTATACTAGGCTACCTGCCCTAAGGCATTTATAAGCCTAGTCCAAAGTTTTGTGGCTTACGCCACCCCTTATGTTAAAAAATACTGTCCCCATTAGTTTGTTGTGCCTCTGTCCAGCAGTGACACAGAGATGATTCCCGGGGTAAACCTACGATCTCCCATCCACCGGTCAAGATTTCTCTTGAACAGAGCCAGTGAGGTGCTCTGCCTCACATGGACCGGGATTTTATTGCACAGCATAGGGAGTCTCTGGGTGACAAATCTATCCCTCCAGCATGTCCTATTTATATCTGTGCTAAGGTTTAAGTCGCTTGCTCTAGTGGATCTGGTAGATTTGGATTTTTGAGGTGGAGCATGTCCATTAATTCGGGTTGGACATGGCCTTGTATGTCAGGCACAGGTCACCTCTGAGCAGGCGGTATGCGACTGAATAGAGCTGGAGTTTCTTCAGTCTGGCAGCATATGACAGATTTTGGAGTCCCTTTATCCTTTTGGTGAGGAACTTTTGGGGTCTCTCCAATTGCTGCAGGTGTCGGGTGAGATACATCCCGAATGGGGCATTGTACTCGATCATTGGTCTGATAAGTGAAGAGTACAGGGGAACAATGACCTCACTTGATCTGGATGTGAATCCTTTCATGATCAGGTGGGCAATGTAGAAGGTCTTTCTAACCACTTTAGCAATGTGAGTGTCAAAAAAAGGCCACTGTCAACCTGGGTCCCCAGGTCCCTGATAACCTCTTCTGTGCTTAATAGATTGCCACCTATATGGTAACTTGGGGTTACCTTGTTTTTCCCGAAGGGTATGACTATACATTTTTTGGCATTTAACTTCAGGCCATGGCTCTGGCACCAGCTATCAGTTTCCGTGAGACCCCTCTGAAGGATATCTGTGTCCGATGTACTTTCCACTATGGCGCCCAGTTTGCAGTCATCTGCAAACTTTCTCAGCCATAGTCCTCCTATGTTTGCCTGTACTTCTGAGAAGTAGATGCCGAACAACAGGGCGCCAAGGACTGAGCCCTGTGGGACACCACTTGTGACCAGCTTGAAGTCTGACATGGCGCCAGCAACTCTAACCCTGTGGGTTCTGTCCTTTAGCCAGTTTGTAACCCATCTTGTGACATATGGGTTTACATTTAAGCTGGTAAGTTTCTCTATAATACCCGAGTGGGATATTGTGTCGAAAGCTTTTGCAAGGTCAAGGTAGGCTGTATGGACTGCCTTTCCCTCATCAGTGGCCTTGGTGACTGTTTCGAAGAAGTCAACCAAGTTCAAAAGGCATGATCTGCCCTTGACAAAGCCAAACTGGGTCGGGTCCAATGTCTGCAAGTCCCCTATGTCTTAGTTTATGAGTTCCATTATGATCCTCTCCATAGCTTTGCAGACCAGGCTTGTTAAGCTTATGGGGCGGTAATTACCAGGGTCCGTAGAGGCACCGCCTTTGTGGAGTGGGACCACAGTTGCCGTATGCCACTCCTTGGGCACGTATCCTGTGGTAAGGCTAAGATTAAACAGCTGCCTTATATGCGGGTTTAGTTCCTCGTTGAGTTCGTGTAGCACACAGCCTGGGACACCATCCGGTCCCATTGATGCTGTGTTTTTAGCTTTAGAGAGGGGAGCTTTCACCTGCGCATTTGAGATGTCTGGGAGGCTACACTCTGCTGGGATAGTTATCTCTCCTTTTGGGGGGGAGAGGGGGGAGTGAAGTTTGCACTGAACCTGTCTGCCAATATGTTGGCAATGTCTGTGGGTTCAGTGATTTTTGTATCATTTTGGACTAATTCTGCGCATATCTGGGAGTTTCCACCCAGGTTTCTAACATAGCTGAAAAGGCCTTATGATTGTCTTTTGAATCTATTGCAATTTTTCTCTCAAAGTTGGCCTTTGGCTTTCTCCTCTTATTGTAAAGTTTGTTTATGGCTGGGGTCCACCAGACTGAACATTTGCCCTTGGTGGAAAGAGTCTTGGTTTTATTAGGGATTGCCTGATCCATGCAGTTCTGGAGGTGTTCGTAGAAGGCATTTGTAAGGGCTTCCGCAGCTTGGGTTGTGGTTTCCACTGGCTCGGGGGCCTTGAAGGATACCACACCTGTCTTGAGTAGTGTGAAGTTTGCTTTAGAGAAGTTCTTCACTGTGGTCTTTTTTGTTTGGGGTGGGATGTGGATTTCCAGTGAGATAAGTTTGTGATCTGATCTCACCAATGATTTATTTATTTATTTATTTATCATTTGTTGACCGGGAAAGTCCGACTAGGTTCCACAGAGCCTGTTTACAGCGGAGGCCCGGGGAGAAATGCTCCAGATGCATGTCTTTGGAATGTGGGAGGAAACCGGAGTACCCGGAGGAAACCCACGCAAACACAGGGAGAACATGCAAACTCCACACAGAAGGCACCCCAGCTGAGAATCGAACCGGAGAACCTCTTGCTGTGAGGCGACAATGTTAACCGCTGCACCACTGTGCCGCCAATGAGGGATATACTTCCGGTGTGGAGCATTTTGTCCCCATGTTTGTGATGATGAGATCTAGTATATTTTCTCCTCTTGTGGGAACGGTGACTAGTTGTTCCATGGCATTTGAATTTATGAACTCCAGGAACATTTGGGCTAGAAAGTTGGGGCTTGAGTAATGTTCCCAGTCTATATTCGGGTAGTTGAAGTCACCCAATATAATGGTGTTTGGAGATACATTTATACCCTCCAGTGTCTTCAGAAGGCTGTGTGTGGTTGCTGAGTTTGAGAGGGTGGCCTGTAGCATGCTACAAATTGTAGAGCAGTTTTGCCTATGGTTAATTGCACCTGGATGGTTTCCAATGCTTCGTGCATTGCCACCAACCTGGAGGTGTGGGTAACCTTGATGAATATGGATACACCCACTCCTTCTGTGGTGTGGTCCGGGTTTTGGGGCCGGAACGCATGATATGAGGTAAAACCTGATAGTGCCAGGGTGCTCTCAGGAGCCTTGAACCAGGTTTCAGTCACAGCACAGACATCGATGTTCTCCATACTGAGAAGGGCCTCGAGTGTGTGCATTTTGAGATTTAGACTTCTGGCATTGAGCAGCATTACCCTTAGTTTCTTCCCATTTTTGTTTTCTAGGGTGGTAGGTTTAGAATTTGAGCCTTGCCTAAAAAAGGCACTATGGGGTGGCAAGAGCCTTAGCCAATATCCAGAATCCCAGGGGTGACAGGTGCAAGCCGTCCCTTGTGAAGCAGCGTGGCTTGTCAAGCATGTCATCCCAGGCAGACAGACACTGGATCCCCTTTGAATGACATCAGAAATTAAGCCAATTGTTAAAGCTGATCATCTTGTCTCTATGTTGTGGCATCATTCTTGGTGAAGGAAGGATACTGCTCAGGGTCAGGGTCATACCTGCCTGGGCTACATAATCAGAGAGCTCCTCTATGTCTCTTTTCATGTAGTCCAGGGAGGTACATCTCAGGTCGTTCACAACAGCATGGACAATGACTGTGTCATATTTGTACTTGCTGTGGAGTGACCCGAGTGCTTGTCTTATGTGGCGGATTCTAGCGCCCGATAGGCAGCTTACTGTGACCCTCTCCTTGTTCAGCCTGGTGAGTGGGATGTCAGTGTGTCTGACTATGGAGTCACCTATGACAAGTATGTTTGGTTTTGTATTTGGCCTTAAGGGCTGCGACTGCTGTGCACACTGATTTTGTGGTTTATGTGTTGCCTGTGGTGTGTCATGAGGTGGCAGTTGCTTGGATGTCTGCTTTGGAGGCCTCTGCTGTTTAGGTAAATTTTTGCTCAGAGCCTCCGAGTATGACTTTGTGTGTTTATGTGTTTGATTCATTGTTGTGATAGCTTTATGTGAGACTGGTTTTGTGGTGTGTGTAGTTGCCTTCTCCTCCTGTCTGGTCTTGCCAGTCCTGAGTTGAGAGAGCTCAGCCTCCAGTTTGGCTAAATAGCTGCATCTCTCGCAAGTATTTGTGTTATGTGGGAGGAGGAGAGGGTTGTCAGTGTACATGAGGCAATTGTAACATTGCCTCAATATTCCCAAATTCGCCAACTGGACAAGAGAGGACGCCAGCATCTGGCCCTTCAACATGCTAGAGAAATTTAGAAGTTCTTTCATTGTGTACATGCCGGTTTGTCCTATTTCAACACATTCCTACCTTTTGTGTTTTATCCTGTCAGTATACACAACTGCCATTGGTACATCTTAGGTAGCTTAGTGGTATGTTATTGTAATGAATGTGTGTATGGTTGTGTGTTCTAATCCTGGCAGTGATATCTTACCTCTCAGAGCAGGCACTGGTAATGCAAGGGTGATGAATGCACATTTCAGCAGTTGTGTGTTCCATATGTTTATTATTCTGTGGCGAACTACCTATATATGTAAGCTGTGTTTAAGGTATACTGTGTAACATGTACACATCTGCGAAGATTCCTGTCAGGATTACTCCACATTATTTGGAACTACATCCCTGATTGCATTATACAAAACCCCTCAGTGACACTCTGGGGAATCCTTGCAGAGTGGGTGGTGAACAGTAACTACACCACAGGGATCCCACAATTGGCTGCTCCACAGAGGGACAGCTAGTTGACCAATGGGGTGGCGACAGCAGACACATTTTGCCTATGTGTATGAGTGGCCCCGGCCGTTGGGCATGCACCTACTTATGTATCTATGAACCTGTATATACAGTATGCACACATGCTGATAGCTTAATATACTGTTCATGTATTGACTTACCTTGTGTCAATGGTGGTTGTGTGTACAATAATTGAGGCCTACCTCTGTAGGATGCACACAGTAGACCACCTATACATTATAATTTACAGGTGGTCATGTGTGTGTGCCATCCATATTTGCTGTGTGTGCAGATGGAGAAGGGTGTCAGTCCATGAGTGCCTACACTGTCAGTGTGTGTGCGTTAGACATTCCCTCTTTGCCAAGGCATGGGAATACTGGGCATGCCTCCGTTTGCCTACTGGGCCTAGCACAGGGTGTTCATGGTCTGAGTCCCCCTGTGCCTGTGGGTCCCTTGGCAATGGTGGTGGGCTGTGAGGGCCTTCACCATTCTGTCCCTGCTGCAGCTGTTTCCGCAGGATCATATTGTGTAGCATGGCACATACTATGAAGATGTGGGGACATGTTCCTGGAGAGTACTGCAAGGCTCCACCAGATATGTCCAAGCAACAGAACAGTGATTTCAGCATCACAAACACGTGCTCTATGATGATTCTGGTTTCTGCGTGTGCCTCATTATGGCATTCTTGTGTGGCTTTGTGTGCAATTCTGATGGGTGTCATTATCCATGGTTCCTGTGCATAGCCCAGCATCCCTCACCAGGTGGCCATATGGGATGTCCCCCCTGGCAAATACCTGATACAGCTGTGAGGCATGCCAGATGTGGGAGTCATGATAGCTTCCAGGACTGGCAGCACACACATCCATGATAATGCCCTGGGCATTGCACATGACCTGGCAATTGATGGAGGGGAATCTTTTGCGGTTTATGTAGCGCCTACCCTGCTCACCGGGTGGTGACTTGATGTGTATGTGCGTGTAGTCTATTGCACCCAGTACCTCCGGGTAGTCCGCCACACAGTGGAAGAGATGCATATTGCTGGCCAACTCCTACTGCGTTCGGTGGAAGTGTATATGCTCATTGGCATGTGGTAACATGGCATCCAGGAACTGGTGGAGTACCCTGGATGCTGATGCCTGTGAGATCCCCATGCTATCCCCAGTTGGCCTTTGGAAGGTACCTGTGGTTAGTATTCTCAAGCTTACACATATCTTCATGTCCACTGGGATGGGTTCCCCTCTGTTACTTCTGGCTCTGAGGCATGGCCGGCACAGCTCAACAAGTTGCTGTATGATGTCCGTGTCCACCCTGTAATGCTCTATCTCCAGATCATTTAGCCCCTGGTAGGTTACCCTGGGTCTGAGCACTCATCTCCTCCTCCGGTGCCCGAGATGGTTGTCAGCATCATCCTCCACACCACCATCAGTCTCCAACATATGCTGGTGAACCAAACTATGGCAGCCCCTAACATATACATATTAAAAGTTCCCTGTCTGTATACACCAATGGTACAGAGTATCACAAGTGTACGGGAGGGGCTTTCACACATTATACTATTGTGCAATGGATGATGCTGGTGTAATTGGGTGTGTTTGTGCTATTCCAGCTGCAAAGTATCTTAATTATTGGTTTAACAGCAGGTACTGCTATTGTGGGGCCTTTAGTGTTGACTACGCTTGTCTGCCGTGATTCATCTATTGCCCATTACTTCTATTTTCAACTCGATTCCCCTCCCATTGTCAGGCATGCATCCAGCTGCCAGATTTCTTGTTTTGTACTTTCACAACCCATGAATGTGTTGGGAAATGTGTTATGTAGCTGATCTACTGCAAGTTTGCTTTGTTCTGCTGTGACAAGTTTTCTTTTCTTTGCAGTACAGCATCTCCCCTTTCCTGTTCTGCAGGTAGCTGCTAGCAGCCTTGTTAGCTGTTGTCAATGGCCCACTGTGAGCTCCTAGGTGTTAATTACTCATGTGTACTCCAATTACCATGCTGCAGCATTTGCTTATTGTCTTTCCGTATCCTTCCTGTTTCAGCTGTGGTGCGCAGCACGCACATCCGTTTACCGGGTTTGGTGCGCATTTTCATCCATATTCATATGGACTTTTGGTTACCTTGTGTGCTCTCAGCTAAGCAAAGCTATGGCTACTTCCACACCCCTATCTTGCAGCTTTGCACCCAACACGGATTAGCTATGATCCAATGTGCTTACAGATATGGTGGTGTGCCCCTCTCTTGATGTCATGTTTACCTCTACGCTACTCCTCGGTGTTGTAATGCTATGCTGTGTGGTACATCCTTACGCCGGCAGGACGTTTGCGATTCAGTATTACTTGACTCATTTGCGTGGCATTGACTGCTAATTCCTATTTACCACATGGAACACTGTCACAGACCCTTAGCAACCCTTGCACCATGGTTGTGGTGTAGCATGCATGCCATTGACTATTATGGGGATATCATGAATTGCATTACATTACAGTTTTATGACATCTAAATATATTTTCATTATGATTCCATTTGCACACCGATGCACTGCTGTTTTACTTTCCGTTGGTGTGGCCATGAAATTAAATGTTATTTTTTATATGTTGTGCATGTTGTTTATGCCATTGGCTATATATTTAGCCATTGGCATATATTAAAATTACAATACGTAAGTTTGGTCCACTTTCATGGCTCAGATTTTATGCTTGACAACATGCAAACCGTTTTTTTTTTTTTTATTTACATTTCTACATGCTTACGCTACGCCTACACAATTTCATAAATCGCTATATACCCTCATTTGCATGCTACACTGCTGCGCATGGGATAATTAGTATACATGCGTCAGGAGCTGCGCAGCTCTGGCGTACACTGGTAGTGCACATGGAAACAGCTCTTACCTGAATAGCTCGATGGCCATATTTGGCGGTAGATCGCTGATGCTACTCCGGCGCATGGTGCAAGCTTCATGAATCCCGGGGAATATGTTTCATACTTCTGTTTTAGATTAAGAAATATACAGATCAGCATTAAACATTGTGCCATTAACTAATAGGAATTGCACTTAAATCATTATAGGTCATCAAATTTCTTTGAGTAATCTTGCATTATTTATTTTCTTATATTTATAAGCAAGCATCTTTTATTCCCATCTACTACTAAAGATTTAATCTTTTCATTTTACCATTGTTATAAGTCTCAAGCCATATTTAAAATGTACGTTAAAAAGTAATATGTGCTATTAACTTTTTATCTATATTAAAAGGCTAATTATAAAATGTTGTTGCTTGCATCTGGTATCTCCAAAATTTATCATAGCATAGCCCATATAGTCAGCTCCTTGCATGTCCATATTTGTTTTCCTTGACCTTCATGCCATTTGGGAATAAAGGGTTTTGCCTAGTCAGCTTAGCTTCATTCTATCAGTCAAAGGCCTACAAGTCTGAATTTAGGTCATTTTCCCTTATTACTTTCTTCCTATAAGGTCACAGTATTTGGATCAACAACTATGTTTGACAGCACAATTAGTTGTTGCTGTAGTTGTACCAACTTGTATTCGGTATGCACGTGCAGCTGCACAATTCATTGTAATAATTCTTTCATGATTAGGGTCACCAGTAATCTATACTTGTAATAATTTTTTCATGATTAAGGTCAACAATAATCCGTATCAGTAATGTAACAGTTATAACACTGTAGGGAATTAGTATCCCAAAGCATTGTTTGTACTTGGAGGCAGAAGTAATAAGGAGATATGAATAATGGGAAGTCTCCTGCCAACTACCCACATTCTCCACCAGTCTACATAATACCATACACTGGAGATACAAGTATATGAAAGCATTCACACATACACACACAAAGATATATACATATATATATATATATATATATATATATATATATATATATATATATATATATATATATATATATATATATATATATATATATATATATGACTCAGACTGGAGCAAAACATTCAAATGGAATGAAAACCAGCACCCACTGATTTCTCTGACTTATATGGAACATTTTCTTCAGTCTCTCATAGCCTTTTAAAAAGCAAGCTTTATTTAAGTAAGTCTTTGGTTGCAGGACTCAACCAGGTTTTATTTCAAGTTCTGCAATGGAGTTACCTCATCAGATGTTACTCCATATCTTGTCCTAAGTGGGATGGCATCTCTACATTCCCAAAGTCTTCCTTCTTGCTGTTTCTCAGATGAAAAACTGATTTTCTGATTTCAGTCATCACAGTCAATTCTTTTCTGGATTTAATTGAATAATAGTGCCTGAAAAGATAAATAACTAATGCACGCTATATGTTTGTCAGAATGCTCCAACACAGCACACTACAGCACACATTTGAAATATGTGCCACCTGTTTATTAGACTCAACATTTACAGCATGCTGTTTGATATACTCAGTGAAATGAACTACAGTCATTTGCCTGATTTCCTGCATCATGAAGGAAATTATGATTTAAAAGGATGGTAGAACAGTCACAACACATTGATGAAAATGAGCCGGATGGAACTTAGATCTTGCACTTCTTTTAGAACAGGTATGGGATTCCTGAATGTCTTTCCAGTGGCATCTGTATTGCAGTTCATATAGCAAAATGTTGCTAACAGTATTTGAAGATACTTAGTTAAATGAAATATTTCAAAAAGAAAAGATACATGTTATTCCTATATGTGTGTGTATATATATATATATATATATATATATATATATATATATATATATATATATATATATATATATATATATATATATATATACACACATATATATATATATATATATATATATATATATATATATATATACATATATATATATATATATATATATATATATATATATTCATTATCCTTTACAAAAAGTTATCTTGGCTCTGTAATTCTTCATGACATGGCTTTTAGTTAGGCTCTGTTTCATATCATCTTATATCAGATTTCATGAATGTCTTGTAACAATACCATAGTAATTAGACTGAAATGTATAGAGCTGTCTTAGCTTATACTGTAGTTTTGTTAGGAACCCTGTCTTTAGCAACAATTCTTTTTTTAGCAAAGCATTGCACTGGAATGCCTTCTAATCAAAGAGAATATGTGTCCATGGAAGATAAATATCAGATTCACCTGTAGTCGTTAAAAACAAATCGTTAGAGAATAGTAAGAGTGTCAAAGTATCATTAAACGTCGTTATCTACAAACCTATAGACGTGCTTTGCAGTCTGTTCAGGGATCCAGAGTACCTAACACTGTCTAAGGGGAGTATCTCTTCTTTCAGTATGTGTACAGCGCTTTTAATATTTGTCTTCTGAGTTAGATGACCCTAAAAATAGGATACTATATAAGATACTAACTCCCGCAGAAATTCTGACTATAGCCGTTGTCCTATGAGATCGTGTTTTGTTTCATGTTAATACTGTAGCTAATCAATTAGGCAAGTATCTGGTGCATTATGTAACTGTTATAACATAATGTGATATCCTGACCTTCTGTGCAAATTGACCTTCCCTCTATCTATTAACAATATCTAATGAATGGGTATTTGGACATTTCATTCCTATGCTACGGAACTGTATGAGAAAAGATAATCCCTATCACAGGTGACCATTCACTATTTCATGAAAGGTAAGGCTTTCATTAAAAGTAATAAGTAGCTACAAAAGTATTTAAGCAGCATTTCCTGAAATATATGCCAAATGAGTGACTGTTGCCACTCCACAAATGAAGGAGTTTTCTGGGGGAGGAGTTTAAAAGATTTCTGCCTCCCAGTTGCTGACCATCTTCCCTGCCAGACAATCCCCATATTTTTATAGAGTATCAGGAATAACACAGCCACTAATTCATGCAAGAATTAGTGTAGGGTGCTGTTATCCATGCAAACATGAAAGCTGCTTCACCTCTCTGCCCTTGGGAACATCAGCTTTCTTTGCAGCCTGTGGGCAGATTCATAGCTCACTAGTCCTCTGTCACAGACCTTCATGAATGGCAGATTAATGGCTACCAGAAGACGAGTAATATCATGATACTGCCACTAAAGCCACTATTAGTAGCTGCTACCACTCCACAGATTAGTGCTGAGGTCTCCAAGAAACCCCCCATTAGTATGGACAGCCAGGTGTTTCTATTAGGCCTTAATGTTACTGTCACCTGGCTGGTGTGAACAGCTTTCTCAGTGCAGAATGATGCTAAATCTTCTGCTTGTGCATATGTACTTACACACATATACTATGAAGGCTTCTGCACCAGCTTGCCAGCACCAAGGTCAGGACCTTGGTCTGCGAGTTATCACTGATTCACCTTAACATCTGTCAGGCCACTGGAATCACCTCCGCCAAGACTGGCAAATGGCATTTGCTGCTCTTTCCCATCAGCTATTGCTGGGTCTTCAGCATTTCAACTGATATTTAATCTTCAGTTCTCTTTGTCATCATCAGTAATTTATCCCTCTATGCCACAAAGTCCAGACATTTTCTAAAAATTTTGATTGGCATTCTAAACTTATATATTGCTAACTTTTTCAACAAAACTGTAATTTTATTTTCTTCTTCACTGTATACTAAATATGAAGCTAAAGATGAATTTTAATATACTAAATATATATTATAATATAATATAAATATATATATAAATATATATTATGCAATAATATTACATTAGAGACGTATAATTAAATAGCTAGTAATGTAGTGACTGTATATCCCTCTGGATTCAGTTATCTTTCTTGCCACTTTATGCTTTCTTTTATAGTTTTATTTACTTCTTGAATTTTAATATGTTGTCCTTGTCCTAGGCAAAATGTTGCATAATTAAAAATTAATCTGTATACACTGGCTTGCATGAAGTATGCCTGTCTGTTCTCATGTCCATGTCTGCATAGTATGTGTGCTGGTTCCACTTATGTTAACTGATTTTTTTTTTTGGTCTCTCTCCCTTATTTCAGTGTAGGTAGAAAGAGTTTATGATATAGACTATTTTCTACAACCATACAGGGATATGTGGTTTATTATTTGTGATTGTATGGTATTTATATAGAATATTATATACAATATAAGAACACCACAAAACTGTATCTCTTCAGCTATGGAATTTATAGTATAATAATAAGTAATTTATTGACAATAGATCACTTCTTTATTTATCCTTCTTTATCATTGTGTTCTTATTGCAAAGCCTGGACATCTACTGGTGTGGAAGACATGGATTTCTAAGGTGACTATGTTCATCTCTTTAAGCAGTAACTGCAGAAAAGGTGCGGCACTGGTAACAAAATCTAAGCATTTTACTGAAGACACTTAGCCTGAAGAATGGGCTTTTGAGACTTGTTCAGACTTCATCACCATTACGGGTAGTAATAACATCACACTGCTGGTTGCAGAGAAAGGAATACTAAATGAACAAATCCTGCGAGGCTGACTTATGCAGTATTTTCTCTGTCCACTGACATTGTGCCATGCATCCTGAAAGAAGTCAAAAATTGTTTTCTTATATCAGTTTCTGTTGTACATTGGCATCTGCATACTTATTTGTGTTTTTATGTCTATATAATACAAGTGTCTTAGTCCCAAATAATGAAGGAATATGCTAGAAACAGAATTGTAGCTGTTCAAGTTTTTTCTGCTGGGTTGCATGTGGGCAGATGGGCAGGGGGGACAATCCAAATGCTTTTGTGCAGAGGAGCAAAGAGCTTCCTCCCCTACCTCACTGACTCTAGTCCAGACTGACTTCTTACCCTGCCTTTTTAAGTAACATCATCTTGGGGAACAGGTTTCACATGATTAAGTACCTGACAGTGCCAAGGTACTAAATAGCTACGAGTTGCACTATGCCAAGAATAGGTGATGAACTTGTATGACATGTTCTTTTAATAATTATCATTACTTATACACACCACAGCATGAACTTACCTGAGGTTTCAGTAGGTATGACAATTCTGGCCAATGTAGGTTCTATTTCAAAGGTCTAACAGTATGGCACACCTGGTACTGGAGGTAACCAGGTGTACCATACTGATGGTGTTACCAAGACATGAATCCATCCCGAGCAGGAGCTCCAACTGCATGACAAACTGGAGAAAGAAAAACAACATCTCACATTGCCATCATGCTTACGTTCTCTCCCTCCATGAAAAAGGGCAAGCTGACAGAGTCAGTGTTGTTGCAAACTTTTCCCACAGGAGTTCAGCAATAGCTCACACTACACCAATGTATTTATACAGTACAACACTACCTGCTTTTGGAGTTTGTTATGGCAGGCAGTCTGGGTTCCCCCAAGAGAAATTCCTGAAGTTTCTAGTTCACCAATCACTTTGGCTTTCATCATCAATTAAACTGCTATTGAGTTCAATGGGTTTCTCCAATGATTCTTCCTCATACATTGGCCACATTTCATAGCTCAGAAATGCAGTATCTTACTGTACTGAGCCTGATTTCCTTTCTGAATTGTGAATAGGGTTCTGGTAGTCACCAATAGCATATGCTTAAGGAGACTGATTGACACCAAGCTTTTGGACTTGGGTATGACATAACTGCTTGGCAATTGGAATCCAACCCATGGAAGTTGTATCTCTCACATTGATAGATGATGCAACTAAATAGTAGGTTACTTCAATATTAATGGAGTCACACATATCACAGACCTGATAAAAAAGCCAGCAGTCCATGTGAAGTCTTATTTCATGGATAAAGTTTATTATGTAAAAGCAATACAGCAGGAATTTCTTGGCTAGTTAATGGCAGACCATACTTACTGTAAAGTTCATGTCTCACATACCAGTAGATGTCCAGGTTTATTTCCTCCATTCTAAAAAATAAAAATAAAACAAGATTCCTTGTGACATGTATCCTTGATGCACCTTAGTCATTTACTGTCCTTACACCATATATCTTTGATGTACTATATTTATGTTCTGCTTCAATGACTGCCCAGTGGTCATTGCACATAATCGTTGCTTTTGTATGTGGCAAGGTGCTCTGATTTATGCATCTACATGTTTTTAATAAACAAAAAGTATGATTATTTCACATAAGTAAATTGATAACAGCTTGTATCTTTTGAGAGAAGGTATATAAATTAGAAATCCAATTCTCTGTATAAAGAATATTTAGTCACACAGACTTCCATCTGTTCTTTTCTTATTAGTAGTACCTTTAATGATGAGAAAAGACTTTGAAAAACAATTGGAAAATAAGACCTTGATGCCATTTGACTACCTCTGGTAATCATTTACAGTTCATTTCTAGATGGAGGTCCTCTCGGCCTTACAACTTTCCAATAGCTGGAGAAGGGAAAACCTCTGCCTGTTATTTAAAAGCATAGTCTCATATCCACTATGATAGGAAAGGAAACACCTGCAGTAAACTATCTCTTGCAAATAATTAAACCAGTAGACATTGCCTCTTGGCATGTTTATGTAGATAAAGAGGTCATTGAATCATTTGATCTGTACTGATAAAAAGTAATCTGAGAAGGCTGCACCAGATGGAGTCTAAGAATTTTGGTGTACCATAGCAGAAAGACTCTATCAACCTACTTCCCCACCAGGACCCCAAAGTCCATCCTCCACTGCCAGGCACACCATCAATGCTGGTGGGGTGTACACAAATATCCTCCCATTGGGGAGCTACTGGATGTCTAGAAGTCTAACTGTACTAGTAGTGGTCAACCAAATTCTGACATTTGCTACAGCAATGAGTTTCTTTACCCATTTTTAGAGTAGGACAAACCCACTGTAGGTATTAGTGGACCTACATAGTCTGGGTGAAGCTGTCTGGAACCACATCTCCACCTGGAGAGCTGCTCACATACTGCAGTCAGTGAGCCTACTTGCTGTACCTGAACTGATATATAGGTGGAGCTGCATGGCCATGAGGTTATTGTGCACTGTAACATCAACTGTATGATGGATGGGAGAATGCATGTGTGACAGGAAGCATTGCTGCTGTGCATGCTGTTTCACTGTCAAGAGAGTGCGAGGGTCTTTTGTGGCAGCCACTGAATAAATCTCTTTGTAATTATGTTACCTGCGTGGTCAGTCACTACTAACATTTTGGAATGACTCACACATAACCTTATCCAAATGTACACAGTCTCTGGCCACTTCCTTATTTCCTGCACTGTAGCAGAACAGCTCTATCAGTGTATGCAAAGTGGTATTAAATGTACATCCTGCAGTACCAAGTCTTTCTTGCAGGTACGGCTGCTGTTTCACCAAAAATCACACACAGACGTCTCTTTGGGTATTTACATTTTTATGATATGCCAAACACAGTAGGTTTTCAGCACTGTGACCCTGTTTCCCCTTTTAAAATTGGATATAAGGTTCCACCAATCCACATCACCATACACCAAGTGAAGACTGATGGTGCCCTTAATTTTGGACTCAGACATGGCATGGTTTCTTGGCAAGGCATGTTTTTCTGTGCCCAAGTCCTTTTGGAGTTCTAGTCATTGTCTGCGAAAGAAAATAAGTGGAAACAAAGGCTCTCCCAATTTACCAGTAGAGAACAGTTCTCATTTGTAATGAACTAGAAGCTATTTAATTGATTAGTTCTCTGACATACCTTTCCTAATCACTGCATTCCAATAATTTTTTTTAAGTAAAAATGCAAAGTATTTATAAGCATAAGACAAAATAGCTAGGCCATAGCTGTCCTCTACATGGGTCTATATGACATCATTGAACTTACTATTTATCGAATAGCTCTTCATCAAACTCACTTTGTCGAAACCCCTTTTTGTCGAACAATCATTTTAGTGAATATTTTCCCAGGGATACAAACTAGTAGCCCAGCTACTGTTCATCACAAAAAAGCACAACATTTAAATCCCACTCAGGTGGGGGCTTTGTCCTCCACACCCTCTATACCCCCCTAAATAAATATATCAATTCCAAGATTGCACTACAGTAGAGAAAAGGGCAAATTCCCAAGCATGGCCCACTTTGTTTTTCCCTGGGAAAATTATTTACTAAAATGATCGTTTGACAAAAAGGGTTTTTGATAAAGCGGGTTTGAAGAGGTATTCGATAAATAGTATGTTCAATGATGTGATATAGACCCCGTCTACATACAAATATCCATTTAACATTCATAATCACTAGGACTGTGAAGTATATACTGACAAGCTATTAAAAAAATATTTACAGACTGATGACATCCAACTTGTATGAGTATGATGAATACAATCCAGTCCTCATTTCTGACTGATGATTCAATGAACTGTCTGTACTGTAAATTAAATACGGATACAAATGGAAGAACTAATCTCTTATGATTATCCTTCCCCAGCCACAGGCATCAACAATCAGCTTCTTCTTTGTCACTGACATATTAAAATAACTCATTTGTCTTACGTTCTTGTTTTCTTTTGATATGGACATCCCAGTCAATTTCATTTATAGAATGCAGGAAATAGTTCTAAGATTATTATTGCGATATTAGTAGAGAGCGAGGCTATTTTAAGAAAAAAATATGAGTTCCGAACTTTTTTGTATGTTTGCATAAGTTAAGGGCATATTCTACAAAGTGAAAGACGCACAGCAGTCAGTCATCATATACTTGTTTATTATTAATGCTTATCTAGAAATATGTTACATAATAACAATAAAAAGATTAGAACTCTTCTGGTTCACCCTAGCAATACAATAAATTGTGATTTCCTTAGATTAAGAATTATTAGGTAACAAGCTCGAGCCTATGACATTAGCTACATTCTTTATCTGTTTTGATATGATGTGTACTTTAGCAACCATTTTAGGTCTAAATGCCTTTTTCTACAACAGATCGATGTTGGCATAATGGTTAATTTGTTTACCTTACAAACACAAGGTGCAGGGTTTGATTCTCACATGGGGTAAATGGCTAGGCTGAAAATGGCCTACAAGGACAGTTAGCCTAGTACTAATCTATGAATCTATAGAGGATTATAAATGTTTATCTCTGATTGGAAACTTACTTATGTATTTGAGACATGGATGCCACTAAATTCAACTCAAGGGTGAAGCATGAGAGGTGAAGCTTGGCATCCATATCAAGAACACAAAATATGCATATGTGATCAGAGGCTATCATAATTCTTTGTGATACGTGGAGATTTACCTGGTCCACGTACTTCTAATTACTGGAAAGTATTATATAAGAAAAATAAAAAAGTAAAGAAAATGTGTTATTTTCTGCTGGCTTAGGAAGCAAGCAAAGTAAGAGGGAAATGGTTGACATCCATACATCTTCCCTGTGTAAGGGAACAGTTGTAACTAAAGTACAGTGTACTAAGGCAGGAACTGGAGTTGAAACAAGGCTGTGCCATTCCCTGCTGTTATTATTTTGTGGTCAGAGCTGTCTGTTTTGAGTGCAGACTCGACCTTATCATCACATATGGGGTGAGTAACATTTATTAATATTTAGAAATATACTTAAGTGGAAATTCTGTACCTTATGCAGGCTTTAGAATTATATACCCCGTTCACAGTCATACTTTTCTACTTCATAATGTTTGGTAGTTTTCAAAATGTCGTGCTAAGCTAAAGTTAACGACATGTCATGAACTAACATTGCAAACAATATTTGTTGTAGATGGATAGCAGATTATTATCCATTTTATATACTGGTATGCTAGATGTCATTGTTCAATACACTTCAGGATGATGTCCTTTAATATTTTTCTCACTGTCAGTGTTGCTGGTTAGATTTCATGGTGTCCCAACTGCATCATGTATTATTGTTTCCAGAAATTAAAATATTTCTGTTGACAGATAGTGATAAATGGGAAAGTGTATAATGAAGTCTGTCTGACTCGGCTCAAAGTTCTTTCTTGCATTTACTGTCCATCTGTCAGTCTAAAAAGAGTCTGATTAATTTATCTTGATTGATTACCCTTACAAACCTCTGGAACAGCAGGCACTGGAGAAATCTACCCCAGAAATGTGGGGAGCTTCAGTACCAGGAATTCCACTAAAAAAACAATTAGCATCCAAGTCCAATAGAAAAGTGGTATAAAGAGAGAATTTTGCACACAGAGGTCAGAAATTCCATGACAGAGAGTGTTTAGAAATTATTTAGAACTAGAATGACTTTGCCTAGTGTCATGCTTTAATATTTCTGTAGTCCAGAAGCTATATGCTCGTAGGGACAAACTCTGTTCCACGTCATTGTCCCTGCTGTTAGGATATCTGTATAGTTACAAGCTAAATTACTAATTTATCATTTTATGTATTTTCATTCCTGTTCAGCTATGCCACTATTAGATATTATTTATTTCCTCATTTCATTTTTCCATGACAGACTTTAGTATAACAATGGAAGTATTAGACTTGTATGCCATTCCATAAATAGTTAGTATCCAAGAATCCAGTATCAATTTGAAATCCAAAAGATATCTACACTGACACTAACATATTAACACAGACACAGACACACACACACACACACACACACACACACACACACACACACACACACACACACACACACACACACACACACATAAATGCAGTTTAAACACAAACATACATGCACACTTATGTACACACAGGTCAACATGTACAAGCACGTGCGCATCCGCACATACACACAGACACAGACACACACACACACACACACACACACACACACACACACACACACGCACACACACACACACACACACACACACACACACACACACACACACACACACACACACACACATATAAATGCATTTTAAATGCACACTTATGTACACACAGGTAAACATGTACTAGCATGTACACGTCCGCATACACACACACACACACACACACACACACACACACACGCACACCTAAATAAATAAGTTAAACCATACAATGGTATTAAGTTCTCTTTATGAAGCCTCAAAGGCTTACTTGATTATGCTGCTGATAAAAGCCTGGTCTTGAATTCTTATCCTCACTAGCACAGAATTCATTTCTCCCTAGAGCTTTCACTCTAAAGACATACTTAATTCTGGTATATTCTAATGATATGTATCAGTTTTATATTGTCATTAATAAAGATTTTACACTGAAACTAAATGTTAAGATTCTAATTATAAAAATGAAGTGCTCATTATAGTAGAAATTAATGAAAAACTATAATAAAAAACATAATAATTTGAGGTGATCCAGAAGATTTGTATTATTCAACGGCCACAAATCTCAATGATTTTCCAAAGTACAGCTGTAAATGTTATGTCAAAGGGTATTGCGTTGTTACCAGTATCATGGCCATTTATAGAAGAACATGGCAAAGTGATAACAGTGTAGGTACAGGGCAATGTACTGTTTCACCATATCAGTACATTTGCATGACAAATGCAGAAACTGATTGTGCCTTTCTCTGCTATGTACACTAATCCATATCCAAAATGAAAGCCAAGCAGTCTAGTAATATCCTGAGGCCATACACTGTATTTATGACTTCTGCAGTGCCATCATATATTTGTGTGTCTTCTGAAACCCCAGGGAGTAAGTTTGACTGAATGAGCCTTTAAAGAATTCAAATGCACTGCTGTGCTGAAGTGCATTGGCCTTTTGTAAAGAAGTAAAATGGGTTGGAGGTTGATGCTGTATGTCTGCACACACACTCACACAAACACATACATAGCGTTATGGATTATTTATTTATTTATTTATATATGCATCTGTTTATTTTCCCATGATAAATAGCAAAACTATTATAATTTCAGATCAGTTGCTTACATGTTGATAGGAGATGAAGGAAATGAAGTCACTGTTTGATAAATGACTGCATCATCAGATGTATTTCAAAATGATGCAATAGAAATTGATACTCAGGTCAACTAATGCAACATCATATCGACTCAAATTGTCCACAGTAACAAAATTGACTTTTTTTCTGCAACAACAGATAATGTCTCTGTGAGAAATATATTCCTGTTCATAATTTATAAATTCTCATTGGTATTGTGGTGTAAATGAAACCACTACGGAGAACAAAATCCTTCATGATGCAATGCGGTGACATGCAGGAGTTGACAAGTCCAAATGCTGCCTGATTTAAAATTAATCATAATTGCCACTGATAAATATCTTTACCTTTAGCCTGCTGCAACATACTGCAATACAGTGCAAGCCTGGTTGTATCATATACTGGCTGGTATTAGGAAAGACATACCCGGGACTATTTAATAACAAGCAAAAAGAGCTGTTTGCAATGCCTACCTTGGTTTTGTCCCATACTGAAAATGTTTGTGAATAAGATATGCAAAACTATAGTTGAACAATTAATGTCAAGTGCTGGTTGAGGCATAGATATTATTGTTTATTCTAGCTGACCTCACATTTTTTATTTATGTTTAAGATGAGGATGTAATAGGACAGAAAACATTTACACTGCATTCTCTTAAATTTTCAGGTGGTGCATGTGTGTGTGTGTGTGTGTGTGTGTGTGTGTGTGTGTGTGTGTGTGTGTGTGTGTGTGTGTGTGTGTGTGTGTGTGTGTGTGTGTGTGTGTGTGTGTGTGTGTGTGTGTGTGTGTGTGTGTGTGTGTGTGTGTGTGTTCACTTTATAAGCTCAAAATACTGAAAACGTCGCAGAACCATAAGATCAAGATATCAAAATGTTGAATCTCACTACACTGAATATTCATAATATTGAATATTCAGAGAGTGTTTTTATTTAAAGAAATACATGTTCCATTTGTAACCAGCAATTCTGAGTCTGTTATAGTCCTAGTAATAATTCCAAAGTGCTCCCCCGATCCTATGAAACACACAGTGATAATTTCCATCATTTCTATTAATTAATATGCTGTGTACAGTTCCAAACCATATCTATTTTTCATCTTGAGAAGTCTGGCTATAGCTAGCAAAAAGTCCAAATTGCTGTAGCTCATTCTGTTACTGAATACATTCTCAAAATGCCCATGTCATTTTAAAACATGCAGAAGTTTAGGTGAAAGATCACAACTGCTATCCATATGAGCTCGTAACTCCTCCACTCTGTATTGCTCCTTAGCTAACATACTCATTAATAAAGATAAATCTGTTGCCCTGTTATCACAACATGTAAATTAATTCCAATACACTTCACTGCTGATATTTCAAAATCTGTTACACGTATTTCAAATGACTTTCATAGCCATGTTCAGCTACTAGTTCCAGCATGCAATGCCACATGAAATTATAAGATTTAAGAGACTTTTTACTCATCAGACAAAATAGCAGGGGTACACACTTATTAAATGTATCGTATTTGACAAGGCCATGGATACTATAAAGCTGGCAGCATATTATATCTTTATAAAAGAAAGTACCATCCATTAACCAGATGGTAGCTGTGCTTAAATCAAACAGATTTTGTGGTGTGGTAAATACCACTACCATGGTGTCTACACTATTATCCACTAATTTGTTACTTACAAATATCCCCATTTTAGTTGGAAACTCATTTATATTTATATCTTGCAGATTTAGTGTAGCGGTACACAGTGGGTATGTCTCCTTTCTGCGCACTCTGGCTACTTGTTGCAGTAATGCTTTATGTGTTGGCATGTTTATTTATTTATTTTACATTAGTTAACTGGAAAAGTCCGACTGGATATAGGTCCATTTTCAGTGGAGGCCCAGGGAGAAAAGGTCCAGACATACATAACAAGTATAAATACAGGGAAATTATTACAGTGAATTATCACAAAATGGACATTTGTTTAGCAATATATACACACATGTTCAAGATTTTCTAAAACACACACAGGAAATAGTTGGAAATTATTAGCTGAGTAGGAAATAGTTAGAGATTACATATGATAAGGGAAATCACATGCATTTATAGTGGTTAACATACATGGTTGAGACAAGATACCATCCTTACTTTAATACTTTCCAGTAGGTGAGAGACATATACTCAGAATTCTAAGCAGTTAAGAGAATCAGAGTTTCTTTCCTGTAATAAGGTTTTTAGTTATAGTTGATGTTTCGGTGGGGGTTAGTCAGGGTTTGTTACAGGGACAAAGCCAATGCATTTTTAGGTGTTTCTTAAGAGATATTTTGAACTGGCTTAAGGAGGGAACTGTAGTAAGTCTGCAGGAAGTAAGTTCCAGATTTTACCAGCAGAGTTGGAGAATAATGATTGACCAGCTGAATTGCTGGCTTTAATAGTTTGTACTAGCATTCTGTTGGACGAGCGGAGAGCTTTTAGGTTACTGTAGGGGGTGATCACATTTTTCAGTATGGGTGTACTGTCTGGTTGCTAGAGAATTTTGTGAACAACTATAAGTTGGTTATACTGAAGTTGGTAGGGTAGTTCTAGCCAGTCTAACGATTTAAGGTTTTGACAGTGATGGGTTCTATAAGCTGATCCTGTGGCAAATCTGGCAATATTATTGTAGCAGCTAGTAAATTTATTGAGGTTTGATTTGCTTAGGTTCACAAAGATGGGTGAGGCATAAAGAAGGGTTGATAGCAAATGTGTATGGGCAATCTCAGTCCTAGCAGATGGGGTTAGGAATTATTTAATCTTGTATAAAGAGCCTGGTTTCTTATTAACTGTTTTAACAGTTTTGTCGATGTGAGCATCAAACTTAAGGTTGTTGTCAATGATTACTACCAGTAGTTTAGTACAAGGTTCTGGGGAAATTATGGTGCCATTATTAGATGTTATGGTGAGAGGTGGTAAGGGGCCCTTGCAAGTGGGGGATAAGAGTAACAGTTTGGTTTTATTTGGGTTTAATAGTAGACAGCAACCAGTGAGACAATTCTCTCTACTTTGCTGAAAGTGATTTGGGATTAAGATTGTAAGTCTGTGGGGGAGGTGGCTGAGCAGATTAGGGTGGAGTCATCTGCATACTGAATACATGTTGCTTCTGGGATGACTTTGTGCAGGTCATTAATGAAGACGGAGAATAGCAGGGGGCCTAATATAGATCCCTGGGGGACTCCAGGGGTGAATGGTAAAAAGGAAGATAACATATCTTTCCATAGTGCAGCTTGTTGTCTGCCACTTAAATAAGAATGAAACCAGCTAATGGCTAGGTTATCTGTGGAGAGTGATTTTAGTATCTCTAAGAGTAGTTGGTAGTTTACCATGTCAAATTCCTTGGATAGGTCTAGGAAGAGGGCTGAAGACAGCTTGTTGTTGTTACGGTTTTGATTTATTGTGTGAGAGAAGGAGAGAAGGGCTGAGGTTGTACTATGGCAAGGTCTAAATCCATGCTGGGAGGGGGCTAGGAGATTGTTCTGATTAAGATAGGCTAGAAATTGCTTATGGATACATTTATTTTAGCCAATGGATGTTAGGGATAATATCTGTGGATGTAGATGCCAAAGCATCATCAACTATTAGGCATGGTGTATCACAAGTCATCTTAGCTCTTATCTTTAAATCAGAACACAGATTGTAACATTCGATTTCTGACAGATCTCCACTATGATTGTAACATACAGACTTTATCATTTTTCACCTACAGGAAAACTCTCTGTTATAACCCTATCGTTGCACGTCTGTGAAGACTTCCACTTACAGCACCAGTAAGTCTTTTGCTTTACAATTCACTCACGATTTAGAACACATCCTTCTATTAGCAGAACAGGATTTCCTTTTTGAGAGGTGCTCATTTTATAAATACCACCTAGTGTTCCTGGTGCAACAGATGAGATATTAGCCATAGTACTGCTGAATCCGCGTACTAACAATGACAGCAGTAGCAGAAAGGTATAGTCCTATACTGCAAATACATGTAACATTCAACATTTTAAAATTCGTGGTAATGAGTTTAAGACATTCTAAGTTTGTGACTTTTTAGTCTCAAGGTACCGAAATTTGAGATTTCAGTATTTGACCTTATGAATTGAATCTGCATGCACGTGTGTGTGTGCGAGTGTGTGCGTGTGTGTGTGTGTGTGTGTGTGTGTGTGTGCGTGTGTGTGTGTGTGTGTGTGTGTGTGTGTGTGTGTGTGTGTGTGTGTGTGCATGTGCACGCGTGCATGTGTGTATGTGTACCTATCTGTGTAGAAATGAGTATATAGCCTTTCATCAGAGTACTAAAGCAGAGAAACTCAACTGATCAATGCATGTTTTTTAAATAACAAGCTTAAAGAAAACATCAAACATTGAAAATATGAAAGTCTTCAAAAGGAAAAAAATAGTTTTCTTTTGAAATCAGTGAAAGAAAGCCATAGCAGTACATTTAGGCCCATTGTGTTTGATTAGTGTTAGAATTACAGAAAGGGATTTTGTCAGTTGAGGTATAGGGCTGGGGTTTGCTGCATGGGTAGTGTTAGCAATAGGGTCAGCATGCATTAGTAAGGATTGGCAGGTGATTCGCATTATCAGTATGCTGCAGAAACAGTCAGAAAAAATAGGTGACTTTTCATTTACCAGTGTCATCTGATGCCGAATTGAATGTTTTGAGTTTCATGGCACAATCCCAAGCTAACCCAGCTGGTACCTCCCTAATGAAGCATGGGTTTAGCTATTAATGGTGGTGTTGTAGGTGAGGTTTTTCTCACATATTAAATAACCTTTTTTATAGTAATGACTATTATCTTCAGCAAAATTCTGATTTGGTATAATATATATATATATATATATATATATATATATATATATATATATATATATATATATATATATATATATATATATATATATATATATATATATATATATATATATATATATATATATATATATATATATGTATATATATCTATTGCCTATTTATACCATTCGCTAGCAAGACGTAACATGTAGCATTTTACAACTTCCAACAGGAACGTAGTATCATATATTCTGAAGATAGAACTGATCCATTCCATTTTCTGCTTGCTCATAGTTTAACAGTGTTCATTATGGGTAAATTACTACATTATGGAATTTGTATATATGTGTACTTTGTGTATGTGCTTGTGTGTATGCTTGTCTGTGTATGTGTGCATTTGTGTGTGTGTTTTCATACACTTGAATAGAGTTATTTACTGATATGTTGTTCCCAATTCTAGAATCCCTCAACTATAAACTGAGCAAAAAACAAAAAAGGACCTTGCACCCTTTCTCTTCTTTAAACTGTAGCAAACCACATTACAGCTAAATATAGCATTGCTTCAACAATGAAAGAAAATGAAAAATGTATTTATTTTTATTTTATTTTCTTTTACATTTGTTGACTGGGAGAATATGACTGGATGCATGTCCATTTTCAGCTGAGGCCCAGGGAGAAAAGCTCCACAGTTTGTTAACATACAAAGCCATTTAACATATACAAAGTCATTTCACATATACAGAGAACTAGTACAAACGTAACATTTTAGCTTACAGAGAAAAAATATTTTTAGCTTGTAAATTATAGTAGAAGGACACGTTAGTTGTACGCTCAGTAATAAATACTTGGCTAGTAGTATCATAAATGGGAGTATGCATACTTTACCAAGGAATATGCACGAATTCACAATATTGTGTTTGAGTATGGTGGTGTTAGAAAGAAATGGGGAGCACAAAGAGTAGTAGAGAATATTTAGAGCATAGTAGGACTGCTAGTAGATGAATTAAGTTACTATGAGGAGGATGATAGAGCATTTACTGAGGAAGAAAACAGGTATAGAGGGTCAACCTGAGGGAAGGCATGGACATTGTCTTTTGAGAAAAAGGTGTTCCTTTAGTAGTTGTTTAAATTTAATGATTGAGTTTCCTGAGGTAATAGCAGGGGGCAGTGAGTTCCAGATTTTAGGAAGTTAGGAAATAGGGAATCACATGCTTAGTTGTTGGATTTGGTTATTTTGATTAATGTTTTGTGGGTCTACTTTATGTGCTTGAAGTCCGAGAATATTGAATACAATATTCTCGACACAAGTACACCAAAAGCGCAAAACATTGAAAATGCAAACGGAAAATCTCCGATAGTGGAGATTTCCATTTACTTCAATGTACTGTGATCTTGGAGTTGATATATTTGAGTAGCAGGAGGTGGGGGTGCAAGGAGGCTTGCCCCTCTGCCTACACTAGTTTAAATTCTTTTTTTGTGTATTTTTTTTTTTGGACTTCGATTGTTTAATAGTTCAATGCATATGGTTCGATCC
Source organism: Protopterus annectens (assembly GCF_019279795.1). Taxonomy (NCBI): domain Eukaryota; kingdom Metazoa; phylum Chordata; order Ceratodontiformes; family Protopteridae; genus Protopterus; species Protopterus annectens. Next base: position 964,900,989 of record NC_056731.1, on the reverse strand, counting down.
ATATTCATTCGAGCTATTAAGCTTTTGAGGTCCTAAAGTAGACCCATGTTTTGTTACTAGAGTGTAGTCGTCTGGGGTTTTCTTGTATTTTAATCAAATTAGATAGTGCTGGTATTTTTTCAGGATATAGTAGGAGTTTCTGAGCAAAGACTAGTTGATGCGAAGGTAATGAGATTTGGAAGTTCAAGCCAATTTAGTTGAAGTATTGAGTGGCAATGGTGGGAACGGTAGGTAGCATTTGTGGAAAATCTGACAATTTGATTGTAACTTGTGTCTAGTTTTGTAATTTTTGTTTTGGATAGGTTGGTGAAGATGGGAGCAGCATATAGAAGTGTGGATAGGAGCAGAGTTCGAGCCATGGTAATTTTAGTCTGCTGATTTAGGTATGTTTTATTTTTGTACAGACTTGTTTTTTATGTATATTTTTGATAGTTTGATTTATGTGAAGGTCAAGCTTCAGTTTGTTGTCAATTGTGACATTTAGTAGTTTTGTGTGGGAGTCTGAGGAGATAATGGTTCCATCACTAGATATAATACTGTAAGTATCTGCATCTAAGTTGGATTTATTTGGTTTGAAAATTAATAATTTGGCCTTTTTGGGTTTCAGTAACAGATTTTTACTGAGAAACCAAGCTTCAGTGGTTTTGAAGACTTGCTGGGTAATGAAGAGGAGTGCGAGGGTTGCTGGCTGAGCATACTAGTGTCGAGTCGTCAGCATATTGTATGACAGTTGTATCTTGAGTGATCCTGTTGAGATCATTAATGAAGATGGAAAATAATAGAGGGCCTAAAATTGACCCTTGTGGGACTCCAGTTGTAATAGGAAGCAGTGTGGATTGTTTGTTATCCCATCTGACTGCTTGCTGTCTACCTAGTAGGTAATTCTGAAACCAGGCTAGTGAGTGATTGCATAGTCCAAGGTCTGAGAGGGACTCAAGAAGTTTGGGAAGTTTACCATGTCAAAGGCTTTTGATAGGTCTAAAAATATGGCTGATGTTAGTTTGCCTAAATTCCTGTTGTGGTTGATGAGGTTATTGAATGACAGGATGGCAGTTGTTGTACCATGGGCTGGTCTAAATCCATGTTGGGTAGGAGTGAGAAGTTGTTTTTAAGTTGCTGGCGAATACATTTTTCCAATATTTTAGCTAGTGGGGATAATATGGCAATAGGGCAATAGTTAGTAAGGTCTGTGCAGGTACCACCTTTATATAAGGGGTTGACATATGCTGTCTTCCATATTGTTGGAATTTTGCTTTCTGTTACTGATCTGTTTAGGAGAATTGGTATTGGATAGGCTATCTCATTGGCAGCCATTTGAAGGTATTCGGCAAGAATGCTGTCAGCAGCTAGGGTAATTGGTTTGAGTTTACCTATTAGTTTTTTTACATAATCTGTGGGAATAGGTTTGAATTGGAAGGTAGTGTTGATACTGCTAGTAAGCTTAGAGTTGCTAGTAGGAGATGCTGTGGGTTGTTTATGAACTAGTTTTGAAATGGTTTCTATGAAAAATCTATTAAAGGCTTCTGGAATGTCAGTGCTATCCTTTACAGTGGTTGGTGTTGGGGTAATGGATTTGCCAGGGTAGAGTAATTTATTTAACCCTGTCCAGAGTTTTTGGGGGTTGTTTTGGTGTCTATTTCGCAAATTTAGAAAATAATTATTTTTGTCTGGTAGAATTTGTTTTTTTTTTGTTTTGGAATTGTTGTTTGGTTGCTTGGTTTTAGTGGCTCTACAGTGATGCCAAGCTCTATTTCTTTGAGTTATCATGGTCCTGGTGGTACTGGTGATCCAGGGGGCTATTTTAATTTTTAGTTTACTTGTATGAGGAGGGGCATGGGTATTTAAAATTTTTAGGAAGGTAATGTTAAATAGATCAACAGCTTCATCTAATGGGAGTGTTTTAAGTAGGTTCCACCTGTGGTATTGTAGTTCAAGTTTGAATTTACTTATGTCAAAGTTTTGTTTGTTCCTAATGGTGCGAAGTGGTGGCTCAGAGTTGGTGTGGGATTTGAGTTTTAGTAGGACGGTGGGTTGGTGGTCACTGAGGTCATCTGGTAGGACACCTGCTTGGTAGGATGTATTAGCATTGTTTATCAGTAGCCAGTCTAGGAGGCTTTCTTTGCTTTTATTATTACCTAGCCTTGTACTAGACTTAATAATTTGGGAGAAGTTATAAAGATTTATAAAGTTGGTGGGGTTGGTAGTGGAGCATGTATGCCAGTCTATATTAAAGTCACCAAGGATAATTGTTTCTTGGGGTAGGTTTTGATTGGACCAATATAAAAGAGCTTCTAGGATGGGGCTGTTATTACCTGGTGGTATATACCCTGTAATAATATTCAAAGATTTTTTTTTCAGTAAGCTCAAGTTTGGTTAGTAGTAGTTCAGAAGACATTAGGGGGCGTATAGGAGGGTTAATAATGCTAACCTTTAGATTGTTTTTTTATTTAAAGTAATGCTACACCACCTCCTATTTTGAATAGTCTCTCATTACATATTACATTATAGCCTTGGGGAAGAATTTTGCTGTTGGGAGTAGTAAGTTTTAACCATGTTTCGGTAAGGGATAGTAGATCTGGGGAATAGGTGTCTATAAGAGTATGTAGCAGATGTACTTTATTATTAATGCTTCATATGTTTAAGTTTAGGAAAAATAGGCTATTTTTTGGTCTGGAGAGTAAAGGTGGGTTGTTAGATAGGGGTGGGAAGGAAGGGGAGTTCATGTCAGGGTTTGGGCCTGGGTTAGGGTGTATGTTACCTGCTAATATTAGTTGGTGCCTGATATGGTGCAGGAGTTTTATAGCTTAGTAAGTATGCCTATGTACTTCTGTGTGGTAAGTGACTTAGTAGTGGCTTCAGTAAGTGTTGTGGGAGGTAGAGTGATTGTGCTGTGGTGGTAACTACTTGAGGGTATGTGTAGGCTATAGTGTTTGGTGTGAGTGGAGTAGGTGGATGTATGTTGTGATGGGATAGTAATGGTAGTAGGAAGAGTGATGTGATAGGAGGTGAGGTGATAAGTTATAGGTAGTAGTACAAGAGTGATGAGGTTGAATATATACATGTTGAGAGGATGTGATGGAATGTGTGTGGTAATTAGTGGGTGGAGTGAGTAGGTTGCAGTATAAGAGGATTGATAGTTGTTGTTGGTTAGGCTGCTATTAATTTCTGAATGCTGGTACAGCTCAAGACCAAACACTGAGAGCTGAAGCACTTTGACAAATGCAGTATCAGTATTAAGAAACTGAATGATAGGACTGAGGATCACACCTTCTAATATCTTGCACCCGGGGAGTTGCTCTCTTCCACTGTGTATGTGAGAGTGTGTGTGTGTGTGTGTGTGTGTGTGTGTGTGTGTGTGTGTGTGTGTGTGTGTGTGTGTGTGTGTGTGTGTGTGTGTGTGTGTGTGTGTGTGTGTGTGTGTGTGTGTGTGTGTGTGTGTGTGTGTGTGTGTGTGTGTGCAAGTGTGTTTTGTAACAGATGGAGAGAATAGGAAATACTTCACTATACTCCTTCACCATCCTGGACTCAGTTTTCTCTACAGTAAAATCTGACATAGCCTTTTCCCTTCATGAGCTCTTTGGGACACTTCTCCTCTGTGGTAATCTTGGCTTAAGCACCTTCCAGTGACTCCTTTTGCCAAAAAATGCTATATCATTGCAGATCTAGACAATGGCCAGAATACAATCTGCTACATTAGAATTATATATTTTTTGCTATGATGAAAGTACTCACTCCATTGCGGTACCTATTCTGATCACTCACCTGAGTTATGAGAACCAGTGTTGCTATGACAGAGGTATTAATTTACCTGAGCAGCATGCCAGTCCACCTACATGTTATTTGTGTTGGGCTCGCCCTTCCCTTCACTTAATGAAAGTGGGTCTCAAAAGCTTTTTAAAGCCACTCCACACTTTTTTGCTTTTTTCTCTTATGATTTCATAACCATCTCATAAAGAAAGAAAAATAATTATGACAAAAACCATAGAAGATTTATTCAAGATATGGAAAGCCTATTAGATGGAACAGTATGAAAATGAAATAATCTGGAATCATGGTCCATTCAGAAATCATTTTCCAAGGAATAGATAGCTACACATATTGTATACCATGCTAAAAGCTTGTAAGCTAGTGATTTTCAAGAAGCTTGGCCATAGCTGTCCCATAACGTTTGCACAGAATAAAAATTGTCTAGTTCCTTCTTAAAGGTAAATAATGATTCAAGTGATGAACATCTAGAGGAAATTCACTGCAAAGGCAAGGATGATGTTGATTAATGTAGCAACCTTATTACTAGAGATTTTCACCTTGACAGTATTTGAATGTACATATACATTTATTTATTTATTTACTTCTTGTTGACCAGGTTACACTAGGCTAGTGACTTCTTTTTTCAGTGCACACCTCAGGTGGCATTCACACTGACTGGGCAAAATTTAGAAAGGACACCACATAACTTTCCCTTTTCAACTCCCCTTCTCTTTTTTTAATAACTGCCATAGGTTGCCTTTCATTCACTAGAGTTACCACCAAGTCAAGAAGGTGGGACCTTATTTTAACGTCTGCTCTATAAGACTGATGTACATGTGTTGACCACCATCCCTATTGTACATTTTAGAAAATAGTGCTTAAAAGTGAAACGAGGGTGTCTTCAAAGCCTGTATCATGAAGACCCTTCTCAATGGAGGATACAAGACTAAAAGCAGTGACAGTTCCTTAAGACACTCAGTATAAGTCAGGTCTCCAAGTCCATCAGTTATTTTAGTCATGAACGTCTGCACTGTTTCAAACTCAACTAGGTATTGTATTGAAAGCATGAAAACTGAAGCATTATATTTAAAGGGTGACTGAATGATTGAGATGTAAACATAAACATAAACAATAATGCTCTTAAACCACCTGGACATTCCTCAGAGCATCTCTTTTTTGTCCCTCCTTCATTCTCTGCTTCAAGCCTGGCACCTTTGTGTTCTCAAAAAAGGATTTCTACCAGCTATGTCCTTGCCCCTAGAATTTGCTGGGGCCAGTTGTGAATCCTAAGGGCATCCATGGGGGGTTGGCACACCCCTGGATCCACATAGGGAGGTTTTTACTTTATGACCTAACCTTTCACCCCTTCCTTCATGGCAACTTGGTTTTATCCAGGGTAGGCATACAATGTGAACAAGAAGAGAAACATTCTTCCTTTGCTACTGCTCAACCAAGGCCATCCCCCATCTTGTAGACCCACATTGTCCAGTGATGTCCTCAGCCTCCTCCAGGGATCATCACAAAAAGGCACCCATAAACTGCCTTCCCCTGTAGTAGGCATGCCCATCCCTCCCTCCCTGCTACTCTGTCAGCTGCCTGAGCCACGAGTTAAACCCAGGTCACCTGGGTATTAGTTGGGGATTTATCCCTCTATGCCACTGGTATGGCTGACTTTCCTCTGAGGATCAAATGATCTAAAATGAAGGTATTCATCATTGTTGCTATCACCTGATAATCAAGGGAAACATTTCTCTCTATGAATTCACTCTCTCATTATTGAATGCCTTCTGTGTAAGAAGACCATTAACATGGAATGGTCTTGCAAATGAAATTAAAGATGTGACCAAATTCTCTACCTCTGCTACCCAGCTACAGCTAAAAAAATGTCCTAGCGCTGGTAGTGTCACACAGATTGCAGTTATTTATCTTTGATACTCCAAGTTCTGCCCTTGACTGAGATAAACATTGTATGTAGTTAGAGTTTTTCTTATCGAACCATATTAATTACTAATGTTGTTGTATGTGCTTTAAGATGGCATGCTACTGCTCTCTGGTGCAGTTTTAGTTTGAATTACTCTATAACTACATCATGAGTGAAAATGAGGTTTGTGCTCCATATCAATCGCCTGTAAAATAAATTGAAAAAAATAAGTCCTTTACAACAGGTTGGGGATTGGATTGTTTAACTTTGATGAAGCAAAATGACTTGCTTGCTTTTCAAACATGAAAATGCTAAGTGTAATAATATAGAAAGAAAAACATATTTTTTATTCCAGTAGTGGGTAATATAATGCTCTCTTCTGGCATCCAATGGGAAAAGGCAATATAATCTTTAAACATATTTATCCAAAGAACAATTATCAATCTAAGCAACTTCCTACTGGTGCCTTTCATTAGTGTAGAGAGTTCTCCATCTACCCTTACTACGTGATTTCTTCCATATAACCATCTGGCTGACCCAATAAGCTTTAACTTAAATCTCTTTAAATGTTATTTATGATCTCTGTGTATATAATGTCATTTGATAGCTTGGCAAGATCAAAGAAGGTTGCATAAACAGTCAGTCTATCTTCAAAGTCATCTCTGAATTCCTTGAAACAGGTGACCGTGTTTAGCAAGACTGATTTGTACTTGTCATACCCATACTGCAACTTACATAGAAGCAGTAAACTACTAGTGTTCTCCTGAATTACTTCCATTAGTGTCTTCACAATAGCATTCCAGGTTATGGAGTTGTAGCCTTCAACCAGTAGAAGGAGAATTAAAATGTTACCCTGTAAGCCCCTAGAACAAAGTTTTCAGTTAAATTGCCTCACATTTCACTGGAAATAACATACTCCTCTGCTAAATATTGCTGTCCCTTCAATTCCCTGTTCATTTTAGAGAAAATCAGCAAAACTAACATCTTCTACAGAGTGAATCCCAAAGACAACATGTACCAAATCACAGCATGTTTTGCCCAGCCTTTAACACTTGAATATCCTGCACTGGAGATAAAAATTGGACAATCTAACCAGCTCACCTGTCAGAGTATTCTCAATCTGGCTGATATTAGGAACAGATATTGTCTCACAGAGCTTAAATCAGGAAGTAAAAGGTAGTCACCTTTTTTGGAGAATGACCAGTCTCCCTCCAGCAAACAACCTGCTGAAAAGAAAAGAGGTAGTATTGTCATAGCAACAGATGACCCTTTTTAATATGAGACTGGCATCCTGGGAAATACACTAAGCTATGATATTCAGTTAGCATGCTTTAAGATGTACTGGAGTTGAGAATAATGAGTTCTTCTTTCTGGGAAATATCTTGTGTGTATTTTTTCTCCCTAGAAAGACAGCAAACAAGTGCACTTACAGATCCTTGTGAACTCAATCCAGTGCTGGTCTTGTGCTAGGAACTGTAATTATAAATTATTAAACTGTTGACGTAAAAACCTTCTTCACTGGAAATGTTGTAAGAAAAAATAGTTTAGCATAATTCAATACCTGTAAGTTCCAACTTTACACAATTACATCAAAAAGGAAAAGAAAGACCTTTGACAAAATATGATAGTTATGTTACTATAGCAACATCACTTACAGTTCTTACTTCCTGCCTAGTTTTCATTAAATGGAAAAAAATATTCCTTTTGAGTCACATGACCAAGGTGTCCACTTTTTGTAGAAATCCTAATCAAATGGATGTAATGAGTGAAACTGAAGGTACTGCCTTTCCTTTTTCACAGTCCAGATGTTTGCCAATACAGCCGCATCATGGTGCAGAGAGACAGAAACCTAACTGTATTGCAGGATGCCCGTGATTAATTAGCATTCCCAGTCTAAGAGGACACAGCAGAGGAGTGGAAGAGGGAGTAGATTTTCTTATCTCATATATCCCTGAGAAAGGTATAAGGACTTAAAGGACAGATGATATATCCCTCAGGAAAATATTGGGACTTAATGGAGAGCTTGAAACCTGCATGTAAGAAGCACTGAAATAATCATCATCACACAAAGAACTGCAACGTTAAAGTGAATTGGGCCTGGAGATGAAAAAAAGGTTATGGTATAATAAAAAAAATCTTCCCTAACTGCATATGATGGTTACCCTTACTCTAACTTTTGCCAACACTGGCAATGTGACATTGGAATTCAGTGGGGAAGTGAATGGATCTGTAGGGAAAGGGGGCCTTGATGTTCTAACAGAGAGGTGGCCAAACAGTAAATAAAAAAAATGAAAATAAAAAAAGTGACTTGCATATAAACTAAAGGGTGATTACAAGTCTTGGTAACTTTGAGGTCTTCTAGAAGAACTCAGACACCAATCCTCCCTTAATACCCTCATCAACTGACAGTTTGACTGAAAATACTGAGTGGTCCTCGAGTGGGAAAAATAAATTAAAAGCCAAGGTTGTTCAAGTTTTTACTTACAACAGATGTGTCAGTCTAACTATGGATAAAGGTTGGTTAGTGGACACTGATGAGAATAAGGTGACCCCTGCACTGATCCTGAAGTAATCTCTACTCACCCCAAACTCTTTGAATACAAATACTCAAAATACAAAATCAAGGCAGTAAACTTACAAACCTATCTGAAAAGCAATCAATGCTTAGCGGAAATCAGAAAAAACTGCTAAAGGAAAAAAATTCTCCTAACATGACCATTCACTTTGCCCATATGAATGGATAATGGCTGCTTTTTTCCCTACATTTGTATTTCCTTAAGTAGATGCTCCAACATAAGCTCACTGAATTTCCTGACTCCTGATTGCGGTGGTTTCCTTCCTAACATGGCAGTTCAGCAAGTGATCGAGCCAGTCATTTAAATGAGTCACATCACTTATTATTTAGCAGATTGCACCTACACTACTACAGTTGGTATTATTATTTTTTAATCCATCGGATTAACAAAAGGCAGTCCTTCTTCACCATTTGGAGAGGGTAGAAGGAGATGACATTTTTGCTGAAGTGAAAGATGCAAATTAATAGATCTAGCTGGATCTTCTCAAAGAGGAGTTCAGTAAAAGCAACATTTGACTGGCCATTACTGAAACATAGTGAGAATAAGTGTTCAGATGAGTGATTGCAGTCTCTGAGACATCATCAGGGGAAACTGGTGTCATGCTATAGTTATGAACTGAGTTATGGTGATCTGATGTTTTCCTCTTCTGGTTTCCAAGTTTTTGGCATATAATGGCACTAATGCCCAGCTAATTATTGTGGAGAGTTCAGTGCAGTTGTAATCTCAATGCTTCTTCGCCCTGTTTAGCTGGGATTTACTTTTGTATCCTCTTTTCTGATGAGATGTGCAACGTAAGGTCGTGTTTCATTGTAAGTGAAATTTGCAGAGTTCTATGCCATGACTCTAATCACAGTGTCCTTCAATTTCCCATCTGCAATTTAGATAGCCATCTAAGTTCAATTTTGCCACTCAAAGGCTACTGTTTTAACTAACTCAGACTTTTTTGAAGTTGTTTTTCCCCTACATATGGCACCATGCAGGGCTTCTCTACTGCTGGGTGAGGTTTGATTGCTCTAACATCAGTAGCACAAGGCACAAGATACTGAGGATTTGATTGCCTCCATAGGAAATCCTTTTCAGTGACATGTGTCCGAAGTGATGCCCTTTCTGTGGAAATTGTCCCTTCTTCAAGTCGATGGAGGTGATATATATAAATGCTGTAGGGATGCATGGAGCTTGCTGCTATGCAATCATAACTTACATTTTCAATTTTTCTGTGATTTTTTTTTTTTTGGATGATCATAGTTCAGTGATTCTAATCATTGGAAGTGTGATGTTCGACGACTAACAGAGGAAGTGCTTAATATGATAAGCCCTGTCCTTTCTAGGAACTATAGCACTTTCACGTCTACTGATTACTGATAACAGACTAATGATATTGAATGTCTTCTCTGAAGCTGGAAAAATGTTTGTTTGTAGATGACTGCATGCTTTATTCAGAGAACATTCTATGGAAATTCCCATCCCGTGAACAGACTGGAACATTTTAGAGCATGGTGTGATCTCCAACTTAACACTCTCAAAGTGGTCATCTTTCCTTTAAATGTCTCACTCAGATCACAGGGCAAAGAAAGCTGTTTATGTTCTTTTAAAAAGACTCTAACCATGCTGAACTACCTGGTCATACTCTTGCAGCCCTCCCTTCATAATACAATTAACCTACACTTAAAACATGTCTTTAAATCTCTTTACCAGATGTATGGATGGAAAGCAAATGCACTTCTGTACTCTGGGATACATTTAAACTATCAACATGATAATTTCATCTCTACTCCTTTATTCTACTAAATGTCTAACCTTTCGCTATGACTGCTCCTGTATGTCTGAAGATTAATTGTCTCCTGCTGAACTATATATATATATGGGGAGAGGATAGGAGTTTTCTGTAGGCAGATCTTGTCCATTCTAGCTATTGAGGGTGGTTTAGGCTGAATGAATAATAAAATATAAGGGTGCATTTTTAAACTTTTTTTGCAGTTCTTTAGCATAGACTGTTGTTCACTGTTTTGGTTCTAATTGAAGACCTCCATTCCACTAAGAATGTTTCATAAAGGTCAGGCTTTTTTAACTTAGCTATGTCCCAACCAGGCCACAGAAGGATATTTTACATAAGACATACAGAATCCCTTATATTTGCTACCTAAATGTCAACAATTGCCTAATCAGTTTAAGACAGTATTCTCTTATAGGCTCATTGAGACCTGAATGCTACTGACCAGATTGTCTGTTCAGATTCCAGAAGAGAAAGGGAAATAATTTCAACTTCTGATCAGCTTATTTCAAACAAACTTCAGTGGACTTGCAATGATTTCACCAATTTCATACCTGTATCATTAGTGCAAAGTGTCAGGGTCTTCTTTCTGTCAGGATCTACACATGATACCTGTCACCATCCCATTTGAGTTAAGGGGAATAATACTCAAACTTGGTCTAACTGGCAGATCTGATTTTACAATGATTAATCCATGATTTCATCTCAGTAAATGCTTCGAAGCAGAACAGGTTACTTTGTAAAGAATTCTTCCAAGAATGTGGAGTAGTATTCAGAGGCATTTTCAAACTATTGACACTTCCCACAATCCCCACCAAAGTGATGTATGATAAAAGTGCTAAAATTACTGAACAGGACCACTTCACAAAATATAAGTGGTTGATCTTAATTCTTAATGAATACTAGACCTGGGCTAATAGTCCCATATATTAGTTGCAGTTCTATAACTTCCACTTCCTGTAAATGGTGCCAACGTTCCTAGCTGAAAAGTACCATAGACTTTGTAATGGCTATAAGATGTCTCCCATTTGGAGATACACAGCTATCACTGAGTCTAAACAGACAGGTACCAGCAGTCCCCTCCATTTTTCTGTTAAGCTATCATAGAGTTTTTTCCTCCTGCTCTACACTTGCTCCTACAGGCATCTGCCATTACATGGTGGGAATTGCAAAACAAACATACATTTCTAGCTTTTCATCTCCTTCCTGGTTAAAACAGGAAGTAATATCAGCTTCAACATACTCATTCAGAGCATGAGAAGAACAAATCTATATCCATAAACAGCAGGCTAACAGGCTGTCAACTAGATTGTATAGTTTAATAAGAAACACAATAATGCAAGATCCTGTTCTAATATTGTTTTATATTCATCACTTCTGTAAAAGTGGACCAGAATTCCGCTGTGGTGACCCTTTACCGGGAAAAAGCCGAAAGACCAACAACAACTTCTGTAAAAGTATGTCAGGTATGCATGTTTGAATTTACATTATAAGGCTCGAATCAACTTTTTACTGTTATCATTTATCATATTTCGTAATACATTATTGATATTTATCCATTCTGTACAGCCTGGTACGTTTTTTTTATTCTTCTTTCATTTTACATTTTTATAACAGTAATAGCCCTGCTTGGTAAAGCCAACTTTCAGAAGACTTCAAGAAGATCATAATTATTTCACACTCATAAAAGGATCTTATACAGCAAATTTCAGTACTTCTGTACTGAGTAAATGTCAAACCAAACAGAATATGTCAGTGTAAGGAAAAGTTTAGATAGTATTTATTTGACAGATAGTGTTCATATAAACAACCATAATACAAACACAAATATAAATGAAGAGTTCAGAGAGTAATTATATATATATTGTTTCTTTAAGTAAATGGCCTTAAAACAAACAGAAAATATAAACAAACAGAAAAGTGTCATGCACTAATATGATAGCAAAACATGCATAACTAACACTTAGATTGAGTTGAAGAAGGTAAAATAGATGATTAGAGGGGGAATGCATGGAAGATGAAGGAGGTAAATTTGATACTAATTTACCAGATATTATTAGTATGAAGTTAGTACAGGGCATAGGAATATTTACATATGTGATATTTATAAAGTAAGAGCAGAAAAGGACAGAGTTAATAATAAGGGGAGCAACTAGAAATCAGGGGGAGTAAGATGAGATCAAAGTTCAGGTGTTTTTAGTAGACACTGCAAGATAAAGCAAATTGAATAGTGTAACAATGTAACAGCTTTGTCATTGTACCTTTTAGTCATAAATAGGGGGACACACTCTTCACATGATGAAAGATAATACTTGATAACATATGGCACTGTACATTTGGGCAGGATAGTGGTTTGCTTAAGGTCATGAGGATTTAAAATATATGCTTTTCAGCAGTGTATTGTTTAAGTGGTACAGTTTTAAATAATAATGATATACAGCTAATAGTGTTTTCAAAGTTCTCATTTACTACTGTATTCTTTCACATGCTCTCATGCAGTACTAAAATAAGATTTGGTTGACACTGTTATTTAGTAGTTAGCATTCTTCTTTTCTGTTAATATGGCTTTCATGTTCTACGGATGAGTTCATCAGTGTAACTTGTATTCAGTAGAAAGTACTGTGAATTTTAAAAATATTCAGTGATACCAGCCTGTAATGGATCTGTACAAAAAAATTATGAGCCCAATATTTGAAAAAACACTCTGTAATCATTTCCTTATATAAGGGAGGAAACTGCACTGAACTTACTGACTACCACCCAGTAGCTAAACTCTCACCACTGTCAAAAGTACTGAAACAGTGTACCTAATCATAACTCCTTAAATATTCAGTAAACAATAGTCTTCTCTCCTTAGCTCAGCATGGTTTTAGACCTTATCACCAGCCATGTAAATCTCCACAGGGATCCTGGAAATCTAGTCTTCTTAACATGCTCAAAGCATATTGCACTGTATTTCACAAAATTTACATTCAATGACTTTATTCAGTACAGCTGGATATGCCCATCTCTCTCTCTCTCTCTCTCTCTCTACAATTAGTAAAATGGCAAAATCATCTATCATCTTTCTTGCCCACTTTAGTTGGAGTCCTACAAGATTCAATTTTACGTCCAGTATTTTTCAACATTTGTATTAATGACTTACACTAAATAACCAAAAATGCCACTCTCATACAATACCCTGATGGTATCATACTAAACTTTAGTATAAAACACTACCTGAGCTCCAAGAAAAACATAGAATGCTTCTTCCTTCATTGAGTTATGGTTGCAACAATCCCATCCCCTGATATGTTTATGTATCTGATGTGAAGTATTTTACTTTTTTTTTTTTCTTTTTAATGATCATTTCACATGGCAAATGAGTAAATGAGTCATGTCATAACAAATATGTAAAGGGACTAATGAATGCAATGGGGACATAATTCACTTTGGATATACATAACGCAGAACTGTAAATTGACATTTAGAAGAAGTAAGGATAATAGCCTTATATCCTCCAGCAAAATATGTACACTTGAATGAAGGAACTTTGTTTTTTCAGAGTGTCAGTCTTCTAGTTAGTTCATTATAAATCAAAAAAAGGTTCAAATATCAAACAATAAAGACAGCAGATGTCACACTGTAAAGTCAAACTTGACATATCTTGACTCCACCTTATATTAATAATGTATAGTTTCCCCTTATTACTACTTATTGTATCTGCCGAGAAATTAAGCAGGAAAGAGAGGCCTAAACTCTGTCATCATAATTGCTATACCAGAGGATGAAGATTGCTGTAGTTGTACAATAACATCATTAATACCCCATCCTCAAAAGGATGGAAACTGAACAGTATGTGTGATCACTTCAGTGAACCTTCCGCCACAGTCTAGAAAAAAATAAAACAACTTAAGCCTACCTCTGATTTTCTTGGATACTGTGAGTTGATATTGTGTTGGTATGTATCAATGTGTAGGAAATGTTTGACTGAAAAAGTGGTGGATATGAAAACCTGCAAGAATGTGTTATAGTGGATAGTGTGTATGTGCGACTATTTGCAGGTTAGGACTAGAGGTAAGATTAGGTAAGGGGATAGATCTGATGTTGTAGCTGTTTGCTGTTTTGCATGTTATGTGTCATTTTGTCATGATTAATGGTATGGAAAAAGTTTGTAGTAACATAGTATGCAGGTTTAGGGGTAGGGGTAGCGGTAAGGGTGGGGGTAGGGATAGGGTAGCAGTAGGGGGAGGGCTAGAGGTATGGGTAGATGTAGGAGTAGGATTAGCAGTAGAGGTGGCATAGGGGTAGAGGCAGGAGTAGGGGTAGGAGTATGGGTAGAGTTAGCACATGGGGTTAAGGTGATACAAGGATGCAAATCTATTTTATATACTGCAATTGCTTCTAGCCTACCATCAGTGTTTGCTGTTAGCTGTTAGTGTAAGACCCAGTCTTAACAATTCTTAGGGTTCTTAACAGAAAATCCTCTTTTAACTTTTTGAAAATAATTGTGGGTTCTATTCCTTATGTAATAATGTGTCACATATGCTCATACATGGCATTTCAGATGTAAGTGCAAACCAGCAGATCCTGTGAATATGGAAGCATGTAGGAAAAAAATACAGCATTTTTAAAATAGCTGTACATCATTGCCTAGTGAACTTAGATGAGGATGCAAAGGAGGGTATTGCAACCTACTTGACCAACAATAATGGCAATGTATTATTTTGTGCTGCTATGAAAAACTTGTTGTGAAGGGCATTAGGATGCTTGATGGAAAAATATACTAGGGATAATGTATATTGAAAACATGAGCATAGATCCTGTTATTGGAAGCCACACATATCTTATAAAATCAGATAACATATATCAGAACCATAATGTTTCACTGGCATCTCTTTGCAAAAATCTGTTATCATAGATGCACATCTAATAGCTTTTTCCATGTGGAAGGGGGCAAAATCCCAGTTAGGAAGAAAATGTTTTGCATATATTTGAAAATCTGGGGCTCTGTGATGCAGCTATGCTTTGTGAGATGTTTCTTTGCAGCAACTGAATCCTCAGGATCAAAGTAGTGACACACTTTCCTGAATGAGTGTGGTATTGTTCAGTAGAGGGATGAGAAATCAATAAACCCCAGCACAGTGCAACTATTACCAGCTGCAAGTGAAGAAGAAGGTTTGTGATCTGTAGTGATCTGTAGTGATCTGTAGTGAATACTACATTCTGTTATGATATTTATAAGCCCTGTCAACACCTACACCGCTATGTGCATGACACTGTAGTAAGATCAGCACTAATGATTCATTATATGTATTATAGTGGCAGCATGTTGCACTCGTCAGTGCAACCCAGAAAGAGACATGGTCACTGTAGTATTTACGATAGAATGAGCTTTCAGTATAATATGATATAATATAGTATAATAATCTTTTAGCATCTGTAACATCCTGACAATATAGGAATGAAGTGGCATCTACAAATTAGAGCATGCAACTCTCAAAATATTGCGCAATAAAATATATTCCATATCAATTCTAAACTGGTGTGCAACAGATGTATACTAAAGTGAAATCTGATTTGTACTGATTTCTAATGACTAAGCAAAGAAAGTACATTAAATTTGATAAGACAATGATGGAAACTAGCAATAGGAGAAAAGTCCCATTTCAAATTAGGGGCAGCTACCTGGAACCAACTATTTAATGTAAAAAAGATACAGAAAATCTCCATACATTCCAAAAAAAAAAAAAACTAACGCAGCACTTGCACAATGAATCTGTGTGTACCTGCTTTCTGGACATTGACACATTTTTCTGCTTGTAATATCAGGTAATTATAATTACAGGAAGGTTTCAGTCTGTTTATGTTTAATGTATTGACTGGTGTTGCAGCTTATGTCAGATATTTGCATGTATAAGAATGTTTCAACTTGTAGATATTTAAAGTATACCTTTACTAATTCTACTACTGCAGTTATATGTTTTTCTCTTCAAATTTACTATGTAATTCATTCTTATATACTGATATTATTACTGCATTGTAATACTTTAAAATGACTTACTGTAATCCTGTACCCCAGTTCATAGCTGAAAACAGTCAATAGACCAACCCACTTACCCAGTTAATAAATTATAAAATAAAAATAAAATAAAGTAACAGATATATGGTTTGTAGAGAAGCACTCTTCTTTGTCAATCATACTAGCGGTCATGAAAGGAGATACTGCCAGCCCTGCCATCTAGAATTTCATAAATAGTCTTATGTTATTTGTGAATATCAACATGATCCATATAAAATACTTGTGTTGCAAATGTATTAGAACTCTATGTCAAGTGTATATCAAACTGCTGTTACAGAAGTGTGTGTTGAAAAGGTTTTTCCAAAGTGCTTAAAATGTAACAACAGCATGCCCTACTGGAATATAATAAAAATGTACCCTGTGATGACTGGGAGAGATGAGCGAAGGCTGCCAACCTAGTCAAATAGAACTCGATACATAATTCTATCAGCTGTATAAATAAATGTAAAATACAGGCATGTTTTCTTGATAATAAATGTAAAACACAGGCATGTTTCTTGAGTGTAAAGAATACTGTGAAATGTGGAACTGCAAAATATGTAACAACATTGCACTCTACTGGCACAATGAAGCATGTTGTGACACTTTCATGTCAGAATTCGGCTCCACTGCAGCTGGATGAAGGTTTCATGCCCATTATCTTAAGGCTAAGGTTTATGACCAGAATTTAGATGTGGAAGGTGCTTTATTGCTCTAGTTTCTGTTAGAATATACATGTGAAATGTCTTCTATTGTTGTAAGTTTCTGTGTAGGTGTTAGATTGCTAAATAATGCAGTTTGTTTGCCTGGGAAAACCTAAGTGTCAAAATTGATGTAATTTGGGGAGGGACCCAGCAAACATGTTTGTTAGTAATTTTTAAATACTATTTCTCAGGAGAGACTAGGAACATTTTGATCTTAGATATCCAACTTACCAGCACTCTGCCTTGTGCTCACATGTATGTTTAGCACTGTGATTTCTTGTAGGAATAGTTAAAGCTAGTAAAGATTAATTAGATATTTTTCTTTGAAATCAGACCTGTCCTACTGTATTATTTTAAGTCTCTATGTGATCTCTGAACTCTTAGATATCTTTGTGGTGTAGTAGTTTTGTCTTGTGTTTTAATTATTTATTATTAAATATTTTTAAAACCTTTTACCTGTGGCTGATTTGTGTAGAGATAAGCTCTAGAGTGCATTGCATATTTATAGAGGTTATTGTAATAGGCCGCTCTAAAGTAAGCCTTGACTGTTAGTCATACTACCATTGGATATTAATATTGCACAGTAATAATTGGACACCCTTTTAAGGGCCTTTTAGTAGCTGATATTATTAAATGGGTGGTGGCAGTAATTACTACCATATAGTCTGGGTAAAGGGGCACAGTTGGAGAATGTGTCAGCCTTTCCCAGGAGTGTCTGTGAAGTTGTATAAATACTTATCTCAAAGTGTGTGTGTGTGTGTGTGTGTGTGTGTGTGTGTGTGTGTGTGTGTGTGTGTGTGTGTGTGTGTGTGTGTGTGTGTGTGTGTGTGTGTGTGTGTGTGTGTGTGTGTGTGTGTGTGTGTGTGTGTGTGTGTTGTGTCAGCTACTTGGCAGGGACATGAAGCACTGGTTGGACTGAGAGGGTACTGGAGGTTTTAGCTTGCCTAGTTAGGCTGAGACCTGGACCCTATAGCTGTGCCAGTGGGGAGTCTTATTGGGGACCTGGTGAGCAAATGATCAACCAACCCCAGACTGACTGTGATCTCTGTGTGCACTTAAGGGAAATTGTACTTTACTGTGTGTATTAGTTATCCTTTTCTCTTCTATGAGACAACATCTGTGATGTTAGTGGTGAGGATTGAGGCTCCTTGATTGCTGGGCCAGGGCACGGTCATCACATACCCGCACTATTGTAACTGTTTAGATTTTGTAACTGTTTAGATGTATTTATTTTAACAGTGGAAACTGGAATACAGAAGGTTAACTTCATAAAAACAGCTGAAATTAAATTACTTAAGATGTTATCTATCAGTTTCTGTGCAGCAAGAGACATAATATCTAAAACTAAGGAGCTTTCTGCATTGTCTTGGAAATGCTTTATTGTTTTATGACTTCAAACATTTGCCAAAGATCTAATGAAAAGACCTTGTCTTTGCATTTTCACAGGTTGATGCTAAATACTTCTAGCTTCCAGCAGTGGGGGAGTTTCACCTTGGACAGAGTCAGATGACAAGAAATGAAGTCATTCTGTAAGCTATCCCAGCAGTAATATTTTAAATATTAATGTAAAAACCCTCTGAGAGAGACAGAGCATTCTGTATTCAGGCTTGGGCCTGACAAGATCCATTCACCACACATCTTGCTTGCTATGAGTAAGTAAGTCTAGGGAAAAGTATAATTCTCTTAGATACAGTCAGGACTATAGTGACATTCAGTTTAGATGCTTTTTTATTTACTTTAGACTGTCCTGTTTTAAAATATTTAAAATATTAAATATTTCCTGTGATTTTGAACTCCAATGTCACTGTAATTATATACTAAGTATTTTCTTCTTCTTTTAATATTTATTATTAAATATATTTAAACATTTCATTGTGGCTGATTTGTCTATAGATATTTAAGTTCTGAGAGTACTTGCATATTTATTTGGTGACACTGTGTGGGCCACTCATAATAACCTTGCTCTTGGTCATACTACCATTTGTATTAATATTAACATTACACAGTAAGACTGGACACCCTTTGTTAAGGGCCTTAAAGTAGCTGATAAGGAGTAGCTGGTGGCAGTGATAACTACCTTATAGTCTGGGCAAAAAGGTGTCACAGCTAGTAAACCTGTGCCAGCCTTTTCCAGGTGTGTGTGTGTGTGTATAAATCAAACATCAAAGATTGTGTGTGTGTGTATCAGCTACTCGGGCAGGGACACAAAGCACTGTCTGGAAAGAGAGGTTGCTGAAGGTCTTAGCTTGGCAGCTCAGCTTAGATATCAACTTTATACCTATGCTATTGGGGAGTCTCATATGGGATCTGGAAAAAGAGGGAGAAACCAGCCCCAGACTGACTGTTCTCTGTGTGCTCTTAAGGGAAATTGCACTTGATGCAGAGAGCTGCATCTGGAAATAGTGTGTGTGTACTTGTCATCCTCCAAATGTACATCCTCCACTCTTGCCAGTGGTGAACATTGAGGCTCCTTGATTACTGGTCCATTGGAAGGTTGTCACATTTATTGGTGGCAATAGTGGGATATCCACATAGTGGGATTCAGTGCTGTGGATATTGAATTCCTGTAGCTTGTAAACAGTGGTCACTAAAGAAGGTCTTTGTGTTCTCAATCAGCCACACAGTGAACATTCAGAGTTTCATATCACCTATAGTTTTAGTTTTGTTTTTGTTAGCTTAGTTAGTCAGGGAAAGGAGGCAAGGATGTCAGCAGAAGAGTATGTCAAGCTGACAAGAAGCTAGTTGGCTGAGATGTGCCAAGCCAAAGGATTGGGGCATGCCAACCTGCTTAAAGCAGAAATTATTGCAGCCTTAGCCACAGCTGCATCACAGACCAGCAACCAGGAAGAGAACCAGACTTGTCTTGGGTATGTGCAGTTCTCAGAAAATAGACAGTTTAACTTTTCCACAGAGGACTTAAAAATCCATCTTGAGTTAAAGACACTTGAACTGGATGCCAAACATTTGGAAATAGAATCAGCAGAGAGAATGCAGCATTTGGAGGCTAAAGAAAAGGAGAGACTGTGGCAAGAGAAACAAATAGCATTATAAGCAGCAGAGAAACTGAGACATCTGGAAGTTGAGAAAAATGAGAGGCAAAGGCAACATGAAAAGGAGATGTTGACTCTTTCCCAGGGTCATGGAGGTAATTGGGAAGGGAATAACCAAACCCCAGAAGCAACAAAGGTCAGTAAATCTCTTCCACAATTTACAGAGGGGGATAATTCTGAAACTTTTATTCATATGTTTGAAAGGGTATGTAAACAGTGTAATGTTGACCAATTGCTCTGGGTACGGTTCCTGACCCCCCTACTCCATGGTAAAGCTGTAACTGATATTTCTAAATTTTGTGATACTGATTGCTTAAATTATAATAATGTTAAAATGGTTTATTAGAGTGTTTTAAGTTAACACCTGAAGTTTATAGGAAAAAGTTTTGTGAAAATACACGCAAAGCAGATGAAAGTGTGTGTGAATATATTGCTGAGTTAAGCACTTATTTTAATAGATGGGTGAGTGGGTATCAGGTCACTACTTTTGAAGGACTGGCAGACATTTTGGTGAGGCAACAAGCCCTTAGCACTTTACCTGAGGACATGAGAATCTGGTTAGCAGATAGGGAATGTAATACTGCAGATGAGTTGTGGAAAATGGAGATCTATGCCTAGCAAGCATGGCATCACTACACAAGAAAAGGAGCACCCAGTTCTGCTCATGGGTTTAAGGGAACCCATGGTGGGCAGCCTAAACCACCCCAACAGAGTCTGCCAGTAGCAGGGGAATCCATGAGTTCAGATACACAGCCAGGACCTAGGTCTAAATGTTTTAAATACAACCAGTCAGGCCATGTAGCATATAGATTTCGTACATCAATTTTTGGTGGGACTTCCTTCTACTATCTTTTTTTCATTGTGAGACTGGTTATTAGTTTTTACATGTAGCATATAGATGTCCTTGGAAGCAAGTTGGGGAACAAAAGGTAAGAGAGCCAGTAAGTAAGATTGACAGAATTCCAGCAGTATGTTGTCTGGAGACAACAACAGTACCAAACTACCACTGCTAAGAGAGACACAGCCTCTGTGAAGCCTGCAATGGTTAAAAAGGACCACTACTTGCTTGGGCAGTCTACTCCAGTCAAAGCTTTAGGAGAGTCCTATTTCAAATACCTTTGACTAGGGTTCACCTTGACTGGGAGGATGGAAAAGGAAGCAAGCAAGTAGGTGTGTTTGAGAATATCCCTGCAGATGTCCTGATATGAAATGATTTTGATAATGCAGTACATTGTGTGCATGCAGTTACTTGCAGTCAGGCTTGGAGACATGCATGGGGTTCTGGTAGCCTGGGGAGGGGGGACTCAGACAGACCGCACACTTGAAGCCAGGAATGGTGAGGTGGTTGCTTTAGAAAGGAAGCTACCCTGTAGCAGTGAGATTGAAAGTGAGCCACAGCTGCTTGTGGGTACTGATGTTCCCTTGGACAGAGTGACTTCAAGGGCAGAGGTGAGTAGTAGTACCCAGGCTGATAATGAGGCACTACTGTCAGAAACTCCCAGACTTCCTGTGGAAGGAAGCTGGGAAGGATTACAAAGATAGAGAGGGATGAGACAGGCTCAGCTCTCAGACCCTACATTTCAGTGCTTGAGGGAGGTAGCCAAAGAGCCACCTGATTCTCATGGAAAGGGGGAATCTGTATACTGGGACAAAGAGTTACTGTATAGAGAGTGGACCCCTGAAGGAGGGGTAGAGGGTGAGAGAATACAGCAGTTAGTAGTGCACAGAACCTACCATCTGGCACTTGTAGCCATAGCCCCTGATATTCCCTTTACAGGTCATATGGGCAAAAAGTTTACCAAGAGCTTCATTTTGCAGGATGTTTATTGGCCTGGGATTTACAGGGATGTAACAGGGTACTGCAGGACTTGTGAGCAGTGCCAAAAAGTAGGCAAGGCAGGAGACAAGATCAAGGCTCCTTTGATGCCTTTGCCTGTGATTGAGAAGCTGTTTCAGAGGGTAGCTATGGCTATTGTGAGGCCTTTGAATACCCCAAGTTCCACACGGAAAAAAAGTATATCATAGTGGCAGTAGATTATGCTACCAGATACCGTTAGGCAGAGGCTCTGTCCTCCATTAAGGCAGAAAAGGTGGCAAATGACTTGTTAGAGATTTTCAGCAAGGTAGGTTTCCCAAAAGAAATACTGACTGACAGAAGTGCAAATTCCATATGAGACCTGCTAGCTTGTCTGCAGAAGCACTGTGGGTTGAAGCACCTAAAGACCACCCCCTACAATCCCCAGACTAATGGTCTGGTGGAGAGATTAAACTCTACACTACATACCATGCTACGGGTATTTGCAGACCAGCTTAAGAGGGAGTGGGACAAATATTTGCCTCATCTGTTGTTTACTTTGCAGAGAGGTATCCCAGGAGTCCACAGTTTATTTACCCTTTGAGTTACTGTATTAGCATAGGGTGAGGGGTCAGGTCGATTTGATTCGTGATGAGTGGGAGGACGAGTGAGAATCCCACAAGAAGTCATTTGTGGCATATATGCTAAACCTCAGGACAAGGCTCAGGGAACTCATGGGCTTGGTGCAGGAGAACCTGGCAGAAACCCAACAGGAGAAAAAAGGTCTGGTATGACAGGAATGCTCAAGCTAGAGAGTATGCTGTGGGGTAAGAGGTTTTGGTCCTCATTCCTGTCAGACACATCAAGCTGCAGGCAGCTTGGGAGGGACCGTTCAAAGTGATGAGGAAAGTCAGTGATGTTAACTATATGGTAGAACTGCTAAGCAGGAGGCAGGGTCACAAACTGTACCATGTGAACATGATGAAATCTTATCATGGAATTTGCAGTAGGAGGTAATAGGAGTCTGTGGGAAATCGCTGGCTAAATGGAGCCAGCCAGCAAAATCCCAAATTATTATGATGGAGCTTAGGGTTGCAGGCATATGATAAGACAGTGCAGTACTGTACTGGGGTCAGCAATGCAAAGGCAGCTAGGATCTCAAGACAGGGAATGGGGTAAGGTATTCCCAGATAAGCTCATCCCTTTCAGGCAACGCATCTCAAGGGACACTTGAAAAACTAGCTTGAGTCTTTCAGGGGGAAGAAATGTCATGAAAGGAGATACTGCCAGCCCAGCTATCTGTAATTTTATAAATAATTATATGTCATTTGTGAATATCAACATGACTCATATAAGATACTTGTGTTACAAATATATTAGAACTCTATCTCAGGTGTATATCAAACTGCTGGTACAGAAGTGTGCGTTGAAAAAGTTTTTGCAAAGTGCTTAAAATGTAACCACAGCATACCCTACTGGAATAGAATAGAATCAAAATTAACTTCACTATTGTAACTGTTTAGGTGTATATATTTTAACAGCAGAAACTGGAATACAGAAGGTTAACTTCAAAAAAATATCTGAAATTAAATTACTTTATGGCCAGGCCATAAAAAAATGCTATTTTTCAGTTTCATTGCAGCAAGAGACACAATGTCTAAAACAAAGGAGCTGTCTTGGAAGCATTTTGTTATTTTAAGACTTCCACCATTTGCAGAGATCTGAGGAAAAGGCCTTGTCTATGCATTTTCACAGGTAGATGCAAAATACTTCTAGCTTCCAGCAGTGGGGGGGGGGCCTCACCTGGGGTAGAGTCAGTTGACAAGAAATGAGGTCATTCTGCAAGCTATCCCAGCAGTGATATTTGAGATATTAACTTAAGAACTCTGCGAGAGAGAGAGCACATTCTGTATTCAGGCTTGGACCTGACAAGATCTATACAATACACATCTGCTTTGCTATGAGTAAGTAAGTCTAGGGAACAGTTTAATTCTCTTAGATACAGTCAGGAATATAACAACACTCAGTGTAGATTTTTTTATTTACTTGAGACTCTCCTGTAGTGTTGTTTTAAGTATTTCCTGTGGTTTAGAACTTTGATGTCACTGTAATTATATACTGAGTATTTTCTTGTTCTTTTAATATTTATTATTAAATATATTTAAACATTTCATTGTGGCTGATCTGCCTATAGATATTAAATATCTGAGAGTACTTGCACGGTGACACTATGTTGGACACTCCTAATAACCTTCCTCTTGGTTAAACTACCATTTGTATTAATAGTAACATTACACGGTAAGTTTGGGCACCCTTTTTTAAGGGCCTTAAAATAACTGATAAGTAGTGGCTGGTGGCAGTGATAACTATCTTATAGTCTGGGAAAAAAAGGGGTATAGCTAGTAAACCTGTGCCAGCCTTTTCCAGGTTTGTGTGTGTTTGTAAATCAAACATCAAAGAGTGTGTGTGTCAGCTACTTGGGCAGGGACACAAAGCAGTGGCTGGACAGAGAGGGTGCTGGAGGTCTTGGCTTGGTCACTCAGCTGAGATCTCAACTGTATAGCTCTGCCAGTGGAGAGTCTTTTGTGGATCTGTAGGAAGAGGCAGAAGCCAGCCCTGGACTGACTGTGTTGTGTGCTCTTAAGGGAAATGGCCCTTGATGCAGAGTGCTGCAACTGGAAATACTGTGTGTGCACTTGCCATCCTCTAAGTGAACATCCCCCATGTTTGCCAGTGGGGTGAATTGAAGCTCCTTGATTACTGGTCCAGTGGGGGTCATCACAGTATGCATTGAACATGCCATGGGGTAGCATGGTAGTAAACTATTTAGCATTGATTTTCCTTGTTGTTATGGTCTGCATTTCATCCCTAACATCCTGAGGTTGTTTGGTTGATTGGTAGGAATTTGTAAGCTCTCCATAGGTCCTGGTTGGAGTTCTTGATATATTTTTCTTTCATCCTCAAAAGATACTGCTTTGGCTGCTTGGCTATTCTAAGAAGTTGGCTATAGATTGAGTTGTATGGCATTAATTCTTGGATTTCTCCTGTAAAGAACACTTTGGCTCAGTGGGACCAACCTGATTAGATGAGTGTGGCTGCATTAATTATGTTGCAGCATTCAAAGGTGTAAGACACCTGGCCCTCTGGTCTCTCATTATCTCCCTCTCTATCTCTCTCTTTAACTGCACCTTTCTTTCACTTTCACTCTATCTAGAGTAGCTGGAGACACATGTACTGCAAATAATTCTGGTCAAGTTGCCAAGTAGTTATATATCCTGGAAATGAATGGCAAGATTTACCAGCTGAGCTTTGCTTCATTCTGCTCTCAACATGCAATGACTTGTTATCATTAGAGTCCAAGTCATAATCTTTTACAGCATGATCATTTTTTGCTTATTCTGAAATTATTATGTTTCGTTTTAGTCCTTACTGTAATTGGAACAAAATAGTTTTCCATGTCCACATATTTTATGCAGTTGACATACTCTCACTTCTTAATATTCCCTGAGAAAGAAATTCTTTAGATTTAGCTAGCACAAGTGCCATGACAGATAAACAAAAATAAAGTTGAAAACTGAGTATTCATAAGGAGCTCTGAATCCAGTTGTGTTCTATAAACATGGTTTGAAAATAGTAAGTATAACCTAAGTAAAGAAATTGGATTCAAAATATTTAATAGCTGTATGTATAGTGTATTCCACTGTTTTCATGTTTTGTTCCTCGTGTGATCATAAAATAATATTGGAGATAATTTTCTTGTAGTACATAGAGTAATCTAGTTCCACTACAAGGCTGTGAAAGGCAAGCTTGTTTTGTACCTCTTTGATGTAAGAGAGCTGTATGCCACATTGGATTATAAACAGATCCCTAATTATAGCAAT
>NC_056731.1:964783004-964870504 GCF_019279795.1 Protopterus annectens | reverse complement strand
GATAGCACTTTCGACTACTAGGGGCACAAATCTAGTTGAAAGTGTTAAAAAATGTGCTCCATATCTATAGTAATCCCCTTAATGGTATACTTTCCATAAGGAACCAGAGCAAGATATCCCATAATTCCATTTCCCATCCATTCTTTGACATTGTTAACTGCTTCTTGAACTAAATGTTGTAGCCTATTACCTTAACTGTAAATTTGTATAGCTGTATCTATATCTATATCTATATACCTATATATTATATCTATATCTGTATATATATCTATATATATCGATATATCTATATATATATATATATATATATATATATATATATATATATATATATCTAGAGAGAGAGAGAGACAGAGAGAGTGAAACAGAGTTTTTTTTAGCCTATTCTTGTATCTGTAATTATGGTTTATTCATTTCCTATGTGATCCTATTCACTCAGGCTATGCCTGCAAATGGTCCACTGAGATCAGTGCACTACCCCATTAAACAAATATAACTACCCCAGTAAACAAATATAAATAAAAAAATAAATACATACATACCTACATACATACATGTACCTTACCTTACCCTCTTACCTATGACTCTTGGAGTCCCCCAAGGATCCATCTTAGGGCCCCTCTTATTTTCCATTTTCATTAATGACTTGAATAGAGTAATACCAGACACTATCTGTATCCAATACGCAGACAACTCCACCCTGATCTACTCTGCCACAACCCCAGATGAGCTACTAACACTATTTCAAAACACATTTGCCATGGTTGAAAATTGGCTCCACTATCGTTGTCTAATATTAAACCCCCCAAAAAACAAACTGCTGCTGTTCTCCCCATCCCGTAAGACCTCCTCTCTAAACTTCTCCATTGCATCTAACAATGGCACTATTATCTCACCAGACCCCTCAACCAAACTACTAGGAATCATAGTCGAGAACAACCTAAGGTTTGATCTGCATATCGACCACACCATCAAAACAGTAAATAAAAAACTTGGCTCTCTACATAGAATCAAACCTTTCTTAACTCCCCTTGCCAGAACTGTTCTTGCTCACACTCATCTCCTATCCACACTTCTCTACGCCTCGCCCCATTCACCAACCTGAATAAAACCTCCCTGAACAAGCTCACAACCTGCTATAATCACATTGCCAGTTTTGCCACCGCCTCTGCCTACAGGACCCATCATTGCCACAGTGTCAAACTACTAAGCTAGCATGAACTACCTAACCTTCTACTAACCAGCCAACTAATAATCTCCTACAAGATTCTCTGTCAGCCCAAATGACACATGATCTTAAAACTCTCATCACCCCCTACCATAAACTCTCCGATCCTCTAACAAAATGTTAGCTTTCACCTTCAAAGCAAACAACTCAGCTGGGGAAGCTCTGTTTATGAACTCATTTGGTAAAGTCTGGAACTCTCTCCCTACAGAACTAATCTTACAACCCTCTCCAACCCACATTAAAAAGAACTTTACTCAATACTTCACTTCACGATGGCTCTATCCTTGCTACACCCTTGACTAATTCACTACACTTTACTACTGTTTACCCAACTAGGGTCTCATAACTGTCTCTCTGAATTCTAACTATATTACTCTACTGCCATGTGATTAAGTGAAATCGAGGATGTAAAAGATGTAACACACTTATATATGCATCTCCTGATTCTTGGCCTAGGAACTTCGATAATGACCTTCAAATACATTGTACAACCATGAATTACTCTTATAATGGAATGGTTTCATTATGTAATTATGTAAATGTTTTCTGCTTTCATTATGTAATTATGAAAAATTTCTCTGGATTGTATTTCTCTATTGTATTTTCCAGTGTATTATGTTGTCCATCTTATGTCTACTGTATGGAGCTTTTCTCCCCAGGCCTCCACTGAAAATGGACATATATCCAGTCGGACCTTCCCGGTTAACAAATGTAAAATAAAATAAAATAAATAAATACATACATAATCCCCCAAATCCTGTGATCTGCAGAGATTTCTTTTCCTGAGCCATCTTCTAACACTCCCTGATGGCCTGAGAAGATTTAAAAGTTCTCCAGAACTCTCTCTCAGTCCAAAATATGAATAAGTCATCCATATTACAGAAACAACACCAGTGGTTTATGTGTACAATGCTTTAGTAAGTCCTCTTCCAACTCTGCCATGAAAAGGTTAGTATATAGTGATGCCAGCTCTTGTCCATTGTAGTTTCCTAACTAGACCCTAATGGTTTCCATTAAAGCAAAAGTTATTTTGTATAAGAATGAAAGGATTGAGTTGTCCAAATGACAGACTTAATTCAAAAGCTAGCAGATTGCTATGGCATGGTTGTGGTGTGCTTGGTAAAGGGGTATATGGTGGAAAGTAACTGGTGGCAGTTTTTAGAGAGACTTGAAATCACCAGAAAATATTGGAGAAGTCTTTCCAATATCTGCAAATCATTAGACTCAGTACAGACAGCATTTCGATTTAGGGTAGTTTCTAAGGTGGGGTAAGAGAAAAATGCAAGTGCTGGAGCCAAGAATCAAACTAAAATAAAAAGCAAAAGAGGAACTAGGGGGGTGGGAATTATCATCTACTTTCTTCCTCTTGTTTATAAATGTTTTAGGACAAAAACTGAGAGCTTTTCTGGAGCAATCAGCAATCAAGGAAGACTTTAACCATTTTGCAGATGAATACATTCTGTTATCAGACAAGTCACATTTTGCATTATCAATTGTGTGTCAAATTTTTGAATCATTTTAACTTCCAATCTGGACTGGATTGTAACTGGAGAAAAAGAGTACAGACCAGAGCATGTAAAATTGATAAAAATAAAATCTATGAGCTGAAGGGATTGTTGGAGTGGGGAAAGGGCTTACCATATTAAGAATTATATGCAATATCTTCTCTGGTTTCTCAGCTTTTTTAAGAGGAAGGAATGTGAAGCTAGAAAAAAATTGGCAGCACATGAGATATGGAAGCATATGAGCAAGGAAAGGCAAAGGCTTTATGAACATAGTACTAAAACTCCATAATTAAGGAGTAGTGGAAGAGGTGTGCATGATGAAGTGGATATACTATATACTAGATGTCTCCTTAGTATGATAATATAAAAAGTTCATTGCTCAGAGTAGAGGCTCACATGGTATGTCAGAAAAGGTAGAAGGAAAGGACAATTAAAGCATTGAATGTTATCTGCTTGTTCAAATGTACATGAAAGAAATAGACAGGCATTTTTCAAGTGAAGGATTTTGAAGTAAAATATTTGTTGTCAAAGACTGACTAATTAAGATTTACACAACACAGGATAGGTATTAATTTCTGGCGAATGCAGGGAAGGGCAGTGACATACTTGTAGGATCACCTTTGGAAACAAAATGCCCTATGAATGTTGTTGTTCTTCTTTTGTTCCTAGCTGGCAGCCAGTAGAGTTGGTTGACCCCATAGTCGGTATGCTGCTGTGGGTGCTGCTGGATTCTGGACTTCCTTCATGACACTTTTCCATGCTGTTTATGCCATGGCAATGTTTCTGGCCTCCTGTAGGTTGAGTCACCAGCTTCTCGGGTCCTCTTAAATCTGTTTACTCTACATCTCCTTTGGTGCATATTTGTGAACTCTCAAGTTCTCAGAGCGCTCGCTCCATAATAGTCTGTATGGCAAATGGTCTGTGTCCATCATGCACACATGTCCAAACCAGTGCAGCCACTTTTTCTGGATCTGTTTGCTGATCATTGTATGCTTATCACATCTGGTCCAGATGTTTTCATTTCTAATGTGGTCATGAAGTGAGATTCCCAAGATTTGGTGCAGGCATCTCATGTGGAAAACCAGAAGCTTGTTCAGGTCTGGTTTGAGCAGGAGGATCCACGTTTCTGATCCATAAAGGAGAATTGGCAAAATCAGTGCCTGGAAAAGGAAAATCTTTGTGGTGATAGAGATAGTTGTCCACTTCCACATGTGAAGCAAATGATATGCTGGCTTGTCCAATCCTGCTACTGACTTCAGCTGTTGATGCCACCTTCTTTTCCTGGACCAGCAAACCAAGATATTTAAATTCTTGTGTTTGTTTTATCTGAACTTCCCCAAGATGGATGATGACCTGTGATCCATCAGATGCCATCACTTTCATCTTGTCCATGTTTATCTGTAAGCCATACAACTGGATGATGCGGGTGATGCTGTAGATGATATCTGTGGCATCAGCATCATCACCGGCGAACATCAGGACAGTCACAGAATGGGCTTCATTGTACTGGATGCTGTTTCTGCCCTCAAATACTCTCCTCATGATGGCATTCACCACTATGTTAAACAGCAGTGGAGAGACCACATCACCTTGATGGAACCTGGTCTGGATGGTAAGCTCTTCAGACAGTTTGTTCCGAATGTGCACCTGGCTGGATGAACCATTGTACAATGTCTGAAGGAGTCTGATGATTTTCTTTGGCATGTGCTCAGTTTCCAATGCCTTCCACAGGGCAGGGCAGTGGATACAGTTAAATGTAGACTTTAAATCAATAAAGATGATAACTGTATGTTGTCCACACTGGATTCTTTCCTCCATTGGCTGACAAATGGTGATGATTTGATTGCTGCATTCTCTGTTTGGTCTGAATATGGGTTATTCTTCCCTTCTGGATTGCTTGCAGTGTTTCTACAGCCTGAATTGCATGATCTTCATAAAGACTTTGCTGATGATTGAGAGCAGGCTGATGCCACAGTAGTTCTTCCATTCCTTGTTGTCCCTCTTCTTGTGTATGGGTATGATGATGGCCTTCTTCCATGAGGATGGTATCTGTTCCATAACCCATAGCAGCTTGATCAGTGATTGGAGTCACTGGACCAGGATATCACGTCCAGCCTTGATGGCTTATACAGTGACCTGATCTACTACTGGTGCCTTGTTATTTCTCAGTGTTTTGATAGCTGATTTCACCTCTTTGACTGTTGACTTTGCATCAGTCATTGGGGCCTCAGGGAGATCGATGGGTGGTGGATTGACCATTGGTCCATGAGATAGGTCATGGTTGTAAAGCTGTTGAAAGAATTCCCTCCAACATTTCAGGCCTTCACAAGTTGAGCGGACAAATGTCCCGTCCACTTTTTGATGTTGTCAATAGTGGGTTTGGTCTTCCCACTCAGTCATTTGAGGGTGCTGTACATGGTGCAGTACTCATGTGTAGATGCCACCTCCTCAAGGTCAGCTGCCACCTGGCTGAGCCTCTGCTGAACTTCTTGATTAATCTGCCAGTATAGTTCATAGTTGACCAACTTCCTCTGCTTCCATTGGCTACAAGATCCAGGCACTCATCAGATACCCATGGCTGTATTTTGTGGTGGATGGATGTGCATAGGGATATGATGCATTCTATGATGGAGTTTCATATCTGCATTTCTGGCTCATCCACATCCTCCATTTGGGCCAATGCTGCAAACCAGTTTGCCAGTGTGATCTGGAATTCCAGTTTGTGGGGGTGGGTCATCAGTTGCTTCTAATCCAGCCTGACTGGTGGAGGAAACTTGTGCTTTGCACACTGTAATCAAAGCTGCACAACTGCATGGATGAGGTAATGATCGGAGCTACAGTCAGGACCTCACATAGCATGGATATGCTTGAGCAATGATTGAAATCGTGAGTTGACAAGGATGTAGCCTAATATGACCAAGTACTCACCAGATGGGTTTTGCCATATTAGCTGATGTTTGTGGGGATGCTGGAAATGGATATTTCCCACAATGAGATCATTTGATGCAGCAAAGGACAGAGGATGCAGGTCATTATCATTATATGTTCCCGTGACCAAATCTACCCATCATTTCTTCCCAATCAGACCTGTCCTCGCTGATGTGGGCATTGAAGTCTCCCTCCAAGAAGATCATCTTGGTCCGTGGTATGGAATCCAGTGTATGTTGTTGCTGGTTCTAGAAGTTATCCTTGGCTGAGTCCAGACTCATCTCAGTTGTTGCATAGGTGGGTAGAATGTGGATCTTGATGGTAGCATTGATGGTGAGCACTGCCAGGTGGTCTGATATTGCTTGAAAAGTGATTATGTTTCTTTCAGCCCGGCTATCTACCATAAACCTGACTCAAGCCTCTCATCCCCAGAGTAGTACAGTGTCATCGTTTCATAACTCGACCCTGCAGCAATCAAGATTTTGTATTTCATGAGTTCCTTGGCAAAGATTTTCTTTTGGTCAACATGATGGCTGGTTTGAATGTTCCACATGGCGATACAGGTTTCATATTATGCTCTAATGCATTTTCTTCAGCCAGTTGCCCACTTTTCACCAGCACCCTGGGTCCCCAGTGCTGGCGAGAATG
Organism: Protopterus annectens; assembly: GCF_019279795.1. Classification (NCBI taxonomy): domain Eukaryota; kingdom Metazoa; phylum Chordata; order Ceratodontiformes; family Protopteridae; genus Protopterus; species Protopterus annectens. The sequence continues at coordinate 964,864,195 of NC_056731.1, read as the reverse complement.
AGTTTGTTCAAATTTCCATGTGGTCTTTTGTCTGGTTTCCCTGGTTTCCCTGTTCTGGTTACAGTGGTGGGGTGGCCACCTTCCTTCTTTTTCAGCTTGACATAGGACAATCCTTGGCAGAGTTCCTGTGAATTTTGAATCTATTAGTGAAGATCTTGGTTGTGAGAAACTGTTCAAGGCTCTGGTTTGACAAAAAAGTTAACAGGCAGAAGAAAGATTCAGTCTAATGTGAAGTACAATGTAAGATGTGAAATTTTATCAGATTTTTTTTTGCTTTGAAATAAAACATTTCAGAGAAACCTTTGATTTAACGTGATCTCGTACTGTTCCTTGAAATATTTTGAAGAGAAATTTTTATGGTGAAAAATGTTTGTGTTATTAACCTCCTTTCCCTATTTTTAGACAATGTTAGAGTATCTCATCAACATTTGACAGTGTAACAAAATTGCCCATTGCCAATATGTACACTGACTATTGGCTAGCTCTGACTGCTTTAATATATGTTCTTAAAAGGGAAACTAAAATGCTGCACTATATAGTACATTATGAAATTCTGAATGTGCAAGAGATCCTCTTTGGGGAAATGTTGATTTTTTTTTCAAGTTTTTTCTTATTTTGAGTTCTAATTATTTATTTATTATTTCTATTTATTATTATTAATTTAAATTATGCATTTTTATAATGTTAAATTTTGTAATAAATATGAAGACAAAAAAAAAGAAATGTTTAGAATCAATTTGTTGTGCCTAAAGACCCACAATTATGCTTCCAAATCAGCAAAAGGCAGCCTCATGTAGCACTCTCATAGCTCTGTTTGGCCATATTCTCAGAGTAGAGCACTAACATGCCTCAGCAGTTATAAGAAAAGATCATTCAGAAGTCATTACGATTTTCATTATAATTTTTTTATAAGTATGAATGGGAGAAGATAAAATTCCATGCACTGCAACAAATTATGATGATAACTTTGGATGTTATGTGTTCTTGACATAAATGTCAAAATTTGCCTGCCAAGCTTCAGCCTTGGGGTGAATTCGTTGACACCAATTTCTCAGTGACATCATAGTTGTGATCAGAGATGAGATCATAATCCTCTGTATGTTGCCATTCACTGAACTATGTGGACATACACTTGCAGTAGTCATTTTGAGCACTTAAATTTATAAATATGATGAAAAGAGAAGAAAGCCTTCAGCTAAAGTTTGCACTACTCTAGGCTCACATGCTTCTGTATGGCATTTCACTTTTATGTTATTGTTATAGGTTACAATATTTCTGATAACTTATTACTGCTTAGCAAAAATGAAGGTAAATGTGAGAGTGTAAGTGTATCACTGCTCAGAGGCATAACTAGGATGGAGAGAAGGGAGCAGCCATCCCCATCACAAGATGTCAAGATATGGCCAATCAGGTAGAAATAAATGCTAATAGTGCATTAGCAGTTGCAGTTGAACCTCGTCAGCACTCTGTGGGTGGTATTCTAACTGTAGCTATTTGTATATTTGTACATGTAACGTTTATAGCTACTGAATTGCTGCAGTTTAAAATAAAGAATATTTTTTGTTGTTATTGCTCCCCATGCACTTAATGTAGAAAGGGACCTGGCTTACATTCTTGTTCCTGATAATAAAGGATGACACTCACATGTACTATACTGATTTAGGAGGCAACTTCAACTTTTTGCTAGAAAACATATATGTAAGGATTGTCTATGAATCCTTACTAACTAAATGCTTGCATCATATTTGCCTGGTTATTAGAGATAAACGGTTGCAGTCTAAGTGAACGCATTTTCAGAATGCATGCATAAAGTATGACTGAGTGTGGTAAATGAGATAAGCAAGTGTGGTCCTGACCTCCTCCAAATTTGAAAAAGAAAGATCATTGACACACTGAGCAACATCTATCATGTTGGTTTTCTGGAGGTGCACTATCCTTGGTCACCCCAGAACAAGTTAATATGCGAGTATTTAAATTATGTACCTTAAAAGTGAGCAAAGCAACTCCAAACATATGTGGCTGGGGTTGAGAAAGCTGAAACAAGCCATTGTAGGACCAAGCTATTAAAAGCTACTGTTGCAGTCATAATCTGAAAGACCAAGGCTTAATATGAAGTCTTAATATGAAGTCCAGCCAGAATGTTGTGGGTCACAGCCTCAAATTTATTGCTATAAATAAATAACTTGAGGTCAAAATGCTATGATATTACAAACGTCAGTGCTCATTATCTTATAACAAATTCATAAAGGTGGTAGATGTGGAGATTAAACCATTGGCTGAAATAAGTTGCAGTAACCAAATATGCTGGCACTAGCCATGGATATCATTGGCACCACAGAGCATGTGACCAGCAGAGTCGTGAATAAGCATAGCACTAGTGACACAAAATAGTACAGTAGTGCAGTGCTGGGTTACAGAACACATGATCTCCAGCCACAAGTGTGGCTATCATTTTATTTGCTGAGTCGTCCTGATTGAGGAGCAGTAAAATTCTGGATTCCAGTTCAGTATGCCATGGAAATCACGATTTTCCTGTTCTCCCTGCATAAAAACTTTGAGGACCACCTATTGGGCCTCTATGATTACCAATTGTGGGGAGATGCCTGGTACAAGCCTGTCAGGTAGTGAATATTGCCACCAGCATTGCCTCTTTTGGTTACCAGTGTTGACATTAGTACAATGACTTGAAGCTGCACCACTCTGACCTGCTTCACGGAAGAGATGTAGATGTCCAAGAGAGAGAAAGAGAAAGAGAGAGAGAGAGAGAGAGAGAGGGACTGGAATGTACTGGAAGCATTTTTTTCATACCTGCATCTTCTGCAGTCCTAACTGTTTTATAAGCATTTGTTTTCCAATGAGGAAGTGACAGCTTATCATGGTTGGACTGATTCTCTTGGCAATGTGATGTGATGTCAGTCCCAATCTACTTTAAGGCTACAGTTATCTTCATGGCATATATATATATATATATATATATATATATATATATATATATATATATATAGTTCCCTATCAGAAGCCTGAAACACTATATGCCTGAAAATCAAAATCCTGAAACCAAAAGCCTGAAAATTCAAAATCCCGAAAACCCAAAATCCTGAAACTCAAAATCCTGAAAACACAAATAATGCTAATATGTCACTATAAAGACACTAATATCTACCAACTGACCCTGACCCTAACCCTAACTGTAAGGTCCGTCACTATCGCACACTCACCTGACCCGCGCCCTAACCCTAACTCACTTAAACCGTCCCTATCCCCAATATTTGTCACTATTGCATACATGCCTAACCTGCGCCCTAACCCTAACTCACTTAAACCGCCCCTAACCCTAACATAAAACCAACCACACACTTACCTGAACCCAACGCATGACCTAACACCACAGGGCTAACAATAGCAAAGCCACAATGACGTCAGTATGTCCATTGTGTGTTTTCAGGATTTTGAGTTTCAGGATTTTAGGTTTTCGGGATTTTGAATTTTCAGGCTTTTGGTTTCAGGATTTTGATTTTCAGGCTTATATTGTTTCAGGCTTCTGATAGGGAACTCTATATATATATATATATATATATATATATATATATATATATATATATATATATTTATTTATTTTTTTCAATGGTATCATCCTTCCTCTCATCCAGTTGTGAAAGAGTAGGAGATGAGGCTTCACTCACCTTAGCCTCTGGCAGCTACATCCCCTGGTACTGGGTCAGCAGTGGCCATCAGGTCTGCCTCATAAAAGGTGGATGGAAACATGAACCACAAGGGATTGTAGAAAATGTTGAAGTTTATATCATATGGACTCTCTCCTTACCAAAAGTTTAAAAATAGGTGAAAAAATAAACAGATATACTAGTCCAGGAAAACAAAAAAGACAGAAGTAGCACTGATCACTGAAATTGCTATACCCAGTGATTAGTGTCTTACCTACAGGGATATACAAAATTATAAAACATTAGGACTTGTAGGCAGACATGAGAACAGTGTGTAAGAAGGATACCCAGACAATTCCAGTAATAGAAGGAGCAGCAGGATTAATAACAGTAATTAACAGTCTTATTTAGATATGCTAGTGATACACGTAACTCCATATGAATTACAAATGGAAAAAAGAAGTCAATGCTGTGCACATTGTAGATTCTGCAAAGAGCACTTTTGGCTAACATCAAACATTGAAACAATACTAATTTCACAACTTTTAATCATACCCTGACTTTGGAATGAGGTCCATTCCATTCATGGTATTAGAAACCAAAAAGTGTTGGAGAAATCAAAAATAGGGGATGATATCTCCCTTGCTGGAGGTGACTTGGAGGTGTCACTGGTGCATTTTGTTGCCACATTGCAAGAGGGGAGATAAAGGCTTTCCTAATACAAGTGTTCCTGAGGATTTGTACTTTTTTTGTTCCACTGAGGAAAACCATGTTAGGCTTAAACCGGTCTGGATTATTGAATTGTTCGATATGTATTAAAACACTTAAGTTTTACCTTAGTATTGCTGTATTTTTGTTGCTGATATATACTGAGTTTTGTGCTGGCATTTTTTCAGTTCCTGAGGATTTTGCCACATCTCTCAGCATTAGCTTTAGATGACTGTGGCTGTTGAGATCTAGAGGCAGCAAGCTACCCCATGGGTAAAACGGAACACCTTCTAATGTGGATTGTTGAATCATATGTTTGTAGGCCCAACCTATTAGGCTAGTGAGAGAACAACCATACAACAGCATTGTCTGAAAAGGTAAGTGATGACTGGTTGTATTTCCTTCTGGACCAGCCTGTCATTCAGCTGTGATAATACCCTACCGATTCCATTCTTTCCCTCTTCCTTTGTTCACCATTATCTATTTCTTACAAATTTATCTAACTCCACTTGTCCACCTTTTGTTTGTGTCCATCCACCTCAGCTTGTCTTAGTATGTGTTACATGTTTGTCTCACTGTGCCTGCTACCAGTACACCCCCTGTAGCCCATCCACAGCTTTACAATTATTACCTTTCCTAACTATCAGATTTTAGCTGAATAAAATAACTTCCCCCACTTGTCACCTTTCATACTCTATAGTTACCTTATGCATTACCCTTTGCTTTCTTTCCTTACTAATTTCCTGCCTACCTTACCTCCTCGCCATTTATAAGATAAACAGAGTTGGCTCTTTGCTGTAACTACACATGCAGTAGTCTGTCGGATGACTGCTATCTTGCCATCATGTGCATTGCATGCATTGACATAGCCATGCTAGTCTACCTTTGTTGGTATGTATATTATATACGTCATATGCTCTAACTACTCTGTTATTATGTATATTACATGTCATTTGCCCTAGCTACTTCACTAGTATGTATATTACATATGGCATATGTGCTAACTACTTTGTTATTATGTATTATGCCATATGCCCTAACTACTCTGTTATTATGTATATTACATACAGCATATACCCTAACTACTTTATTATGTATATTACATATGTCATATTCTCTGCCTACTCTATTACATATATTACTTACATCAGATGCTCTAATGCACCACTGTATTAATTATAGAGCAGCCTAACATTGTTTCTCTCATTAATACTACTCTTCTCATTAATTAATTATGAGTCCTTTTCTCATACTGATGCCTCTTTCCCATGTCTGATTAGCTGCATGTCTCTTGAAACAGTCAGCTCATAGCAGTAGACAGTAGGCCAGCACTTGGTTATGAATTTCTTTTCAAGAAGTAGAACACATTTATAAGTGGTAAGACCTTTATTCAAGTACAGCATATCTTTATGTTATTATACCACTATATATTTCAAGAAGCTAGAAAAAGTTCAGACTTTTTATGCAAATAGTTAAGGTGCTCAGGAGTAAATTCAGTGTCATTAGACTACAACCATTTTATCACTCTACAGTTTTAAGTATCATTACAGAAATGTTGCATTATGGTCCAGCATTGTGGTGTTGAGGGATAAAGTCCTATGGCCCAAGAAACCCTAATGTGATTAGTAGTTCTGGAGTCTCTGATCCACTGACAGGAAGGAATTGGAATGTCCATTTAAAGGAGAGGGCATTAATATAGACATATCCTGTAGCAAGGTGTGGTCCATAGATGGGAGCAGGACTTGGATATAACAGAGAAAGACAGTCGATGGTGGACACAAAGTATAATCTCCCAGATGAAGCAGTCAACAACACAGTCTCCTAGGACACCCTTAGGTTTCATGCCAGCCCAGACAAGAGATAGTCTGGGAGCAATAGGAGAGACTTGTAGACCAAGTAGTGGACAAGCACACTGGGATAGTCAGAGGAAGAATGAATGGGAAGTGGAAAAAAAGAGCTGCATTACACAAGATTTAGAATATTAAAATCATGAGATTATAGACTTTGTCACCTCAAACCTGTACACTCTTCTTAGTGCTAAAAGGGATACATTTTATCTTCTATTTTTTTTCCAGCTCATTATATATAGATAAGCAGTCTATTATTATCGATTGACTTTGACAAACATTGGGTTGACCTACCTCTCTATACAAGGGACAATAATAACTTTTGTATTAATAAATGTATCAATCAGCTTAGGCATTTTACTGCTTTCTCTGTTGATGACTACTGTGATGTCCCTCCTCCAGGCCAGTGATCAAGAAACCTCAGTCTTTACCAATGACACCAGTGAGGAACATTCACTGTGAGAAAAATAGACACACATGGTATTTCAATATGCAGATCTCTGCACCAAGTACAATTTTCCTTGAACGCACACAGAGAATGCACACTCCAGTTCTCGGGCTGGACTTCCTCTCTAGGCCCCAAATAAGACTCCCCACAGACCACTATAGCTCTGAATCCTTAGCTGGGTGTTGCAAGCCAACTCCTCCATTACCCTGCCTGTGAAATCAGTGTTCATAGTCCCTGTTCAATATAGCTGTCACACATACTCTCTATGAGATTTGATTTTCACACACACACACACACACACACACACACACACACACACACACACTCAAACGCACACACACACACATACACACACACACTCACACATGCACACACACAAACACACATCCACCCACCTGAAAATGTCTGGCACAGCTTATTCGCTCTGCCACCACCATCCAGATTATAAGGTAGATTTGCTGCCACCAGAAGACCTGAAGCCAGCTGCTTTAAGGCTCTTATCAGGATACCCAATTACACTTATTAAAATTAAATCTTATACAGATAGTAGTGTTTAAGCAAGCAGCAAAACTTTCAGAAACGTGGAGCCACAGTGCCACTAAGTAAATAAAAGTACTCTCAAAGGTTAAATATTTCTGAAAGACCAGCACAATGAAAGGTTTATATATATTTAATAATAAATAATAAAAAAGTGAAAATGCTGGACATCTATTTACAATAAACACCAGAGCTTCAATTACAGGAAATATAAAAAAACACAGATGGAAAGACTCAGACAGGTACAGAAAAAACAACATTTATCTAGTGTCATATTTTTCTTAACGTACTGAAGAATTACTGTTCCTTAATTACTTACTAAAGTGAGGAAAGGTGAAGGTGGATGATTGTCTTTGTCAGGTCCCATAAGCAAAGCGTACACCTCATGTCTCTTACTAGTACTCAAATACAATTTCAGTGCTGCCTACAGAATGACATCACATTTGGTCGCCTGACTGTGTGTTTCCCAGACTACCCTCTCACTAGAAACTGAGCCAGGATCTGGCACTGATGTGTCACAGTACACACATAGACCTTTAGCTAAGGTTTATTACAGCATCTGGAAACTATGAAATAATTGAAACACTTCCACCCTTCCCGCAGAAACTAACAAGCCATTCTCTGGCACCCCAGGGTAGCAATTAGTTCACTACTAAGGACAATAGAGCAGGATCCCAGCACAGGCTTTTCACAGATATTGCATCTGTGGCTGCATTCAGACCTGTGAGATACAATCTTTATGACCTAAACCAAGTTGTTTAATTTCAGGCTATTTTTCTTAAGGTTAGCTGGGTTGAGCTTAACTCCTTCCCTTCCAGTATTCTCTGTTAAAATATGTATTTCATCAGTTACATCAATACAGTCTGATATACGTGTATATTTATTTTTTTTGTTCAGTAAGATCCACTGCTGATACATTTTTAACACAAGCAGCTTTACAAATACATTTTTAACACAAGCATCTGTACAAATCAGGTTGATATTCAAATGAAATATAAATCTTTACAAAACTCCAGCTAACTATGCTACATATGTTACACATATACTGCCCTACTCCCCTTGGCAGAACTGACACTACCACACATCATCACAACTAGTATTCTATATTGATGAATTTAGAAGTGCTCTTGATACTTACATGTGTAATTAAAATTATTATTATTACATAACTGGTTGATAATTTTACAAGGCATAAGGTATCTTTCATACTGGAACTATGAAACATATAATGAGATACAGATAGCATTAAGTGAGCTTTATAAACATTTTACAGAATTACAGAACAGCTTGTATAACAACCACATAGTGAAAAAAATAGTAATTGACATGACAAGATTGCATGTAGTTCAATGGCAATCTGACAGGCGGCAGAACCTGCCATACACACTGGTGGAATGGTGCACATGTCATGCATACAAATGAGCTAGATATGCAGCATCCAAACATGCATAGAAAGTACAAAACATTCAGAGAATATGCTTGGTATGTGACAAATGGTGAAAAGCTTCATCCTAATGGTAGCAATGGAGTAGTACCTAATGACTTTCCAAAAAAAGTGGACCGAAATGCTTCTGTTGCAGTCAGTATGCTGGCCACAGCAGCCAAAGCACAGGCAGCAGCAGCAGGGTCCAACAACTAAAAAGGCAGCGGTAGCAATGTTGCATGCTTCTGATGCAGACCTGTTAAGCACTGCTTCCTTTACTTGCCAGATGTCAAAGACCATGTTGTTTCATCGAACCAAAGGAAAAATGATCCCTCCGCAGGAAATAAAAAAACAAAAAACGTCCCTACTGCTGTCTTCCTTATTCCACTGGACCAATACAAGTAGCTGTTGATGACAAATAAGCAATTTCTAAGCCACTAATTGCTAAAATATTCAGCAGTTTCACAATATCATGATCGCTGTGACACAGGTAGCAAGGACAAAAGTGATGCTGCAAGTGCTCTAAGGATCAGTGGTGCTACTTACTGATTGCAAACATTTTGTCAAATGAGCTGCATGAAGAAACCACATTTATATTTAAACAGACATGGATGCCATTTGCTGAAATATCTTACTAAATGTCCAGGCTTACTGCAAACCCACAGCAAGAATAGGAATATAGCTGCCAATACCATAGCAGCTGTCATGAATTCAGTATCCTGAGCCCTTTCTTATTGTTCAAGATATGCCACAGCTGGGCAATCTGATACAGTTGTAACAGGATGGATGCAGACAAACTCTTAGCCCGATTTCACTAGTACTGATGCAGAACATCAGAACCATTAAGAGATATACAGTACAACAAAGAAATGCACAAAAACATTGAAAGAACATCTTTGGATGCCAGAAATGCATTTTGAATCATAAAAAAAAGTTAAAGATCCAAAGTTATGTACAAAGAAAATATCGAAATGATGCAACATCCCTTCATTCAAAGTGCATGCATATAGCATTCCTGTAGTTGGGTATACCAAGAAAGGGAACTTTGTATAGCAGGTTAATAATAGTTCCTAACTAATTATGCTATAAAGATTTTGGTAGTCTATATTATATACAGTACAAAAGAGATTGTAATCCCTGGCAGTATATTTCACGTGATTTTCCATACTGGTCTATGTAGGATTTACTGAGATGAAGGATAAGTTTGTCTTTCACATTAAGAAGAAGTGGAGAGTTTCAGTGCTGTTTATTAAACAGGGTGGCCACTTTCAGTCTATTTAAACCACATATACCAAGGATTTTTCACACTATGATATTATCTGTCTGTTTCTACTATGCAATAAACAGTTACATTAGACAGGTGGACATTAGAAAACAGACAATGAAACTTTATCTGTCTGATTTCTGACTCTGTATACATAATGCTTAGCAGCAAGAATTATGGATCTTTTTTTAAAGCTAATGAAATGTAACTGTCAGTAGCTAGCCTAAATTTTCATACTAAAATACTTTTTACTCAGCAAGTGTGATCGGATATTTTGAAATTTGTAATCTGTGTTACATACTGAAAAGAAAAACTTTCATAGGGTCATAGGTAAGGACTAGACTGGCTGCCCTTAGTGGCCATTTTAAGCCTAGACAATTTCCCTTTTTGTTCTTGAATTAACCTGTTCCATTTGCCTAGAGATTGGCTTTACCCATGCTATGGTCAATAATTCTATACTGTCTCAAATTGATTGCAACTAGATCTAGAGATGTTATTGTTCCTTTTTACAAAGCGCTCATTAGGTCAGTCATTTTTTATAATGCCCACTTTGGCATGTAGCTGTCCAGACCCATGTGACAATTGGAATACCCACAGACATACCTTACTAAAAGGATACAAGTCTTAAACAATAGGTCCTGTGTGGACCACCTCAAAGATTTATCACTATACTCAGTATCCTACTGAGTGCTTAGAGGTGACCTGTGTCTGGCATACAAGGTGTCCTTCCATCCAATACTGATGGACCAACTAAACATCAGCAAGTCAAATGGCATCAGAAATACTTAGTCAAGGTATCTAAACTGAACGCTGTGGAGAGATGGATATGTATCACAGAGGTTACCACTGTGCCAGAACAGAGTATCCATTCAAGTAAAACAAAGCTCATCCCTGTCCATATTCAAATGCAACTTGGATCTAAGGATGGGTAATAGAAAATGTACTCAGGATTGTCCCTTGTGCCACTAATTGATAGAGGCAGTTCCTAAGTGCTGCATCCCTTACCCTCACATTATCTATGGTATGATCACAGTTATTCTCACTAGGGCTAATATACAATTATCAGCCATAGGATAGATAAGATCAATCAGGAAATGTTAATTCATCACAAAAAGGGAATTGGCTAAGCTTAAAATGTCCTCCAAGTGAACCTATACTGTGGTAATAAATAGTTTTAAAACATTGCCCTTTTGAGATCACTAAGTGCGGCTCTCACCCTCAACCCCCCCCCAAGCTTTCAACAACTTCTGGCACCTCTGCCTGTGGGAGAAGCATGATAAGCCCTGGGTGAATTTGTGAAGGCACATACAATTATCAAGGTTAATCTTGAAGTTTTTAAGGATACTACATTGTTAAATATGCAGAGGTAGTTTATCCTAAGGTGAATAATTCACTTTCATAAGAAACAGTCACAGTAGTCTCAACAGTATATCCTGTTAGTCTTTAATTTATTTATTTTTGATCCACCTTCTCACAGTAAACCATCAGCTGCCACCACCTCTTCCCCTCATTCCCCATGTCTACTGGACCCACATTAGCCTACCCTGTACTCAATCTAGCCAATGTTCAGGACTGGTGAAGAGACTTGAGATGCAGCTACAGCATCGTACTTATATCACTGCTGCTAGGAGTGTTCCACCCTGCAGTAGCTTTGTGAGCACTGTATTCACTGATTATATGAGGTGCTTTAGAGCTTTAGATGAGCAAACTCCCAATTGACAGGTATACTGTTTGTGGTGTGGAACTCACCTGGCTCTTAAAACTACTATTGTTGTGAGCCTAAGAAACCCTCACCCCTTGGATGGTTAAGTTAATGACAGCTGCTCACTTCCATTATCCTGCTGTCCTGTCGCCCAGCACCCATGTCGAGAGTTGAACCTAGGTCATTTGGAGTGCAGTAACAATCCTGTTAATTTATTGATAAAAAATAAGGTGTGCTGTACTGGTGCTTAAACAGGCATTTTTCTGTGAAAACATAATAAGGCAATGAACACAGGATATTTTTTTTTATCTAACAAGCTAAACCTTCATTAATACAGAAGAGTCTGTCTAAGACAGAACACAAGGTGATTGTAGTTAAGTATTCTACTTAACTGAGAGATACAATGCTGCTGACTCTTGTGGTTTCAGAATGAGTAATGTATGTTTATAGATTCACTGTATTGTATGATAGGGTAAAGAGTTAAATAAATGTGATCTGAGGCTTCTTTTGATGTTGATGTTACTTCTTTGGCTATTAACTTGACCAGAATGAATACAGTACTAACTATAGTATTGACATGATGGTCAAAGAAAAGGTAATCATCTCCAAACATGCCTAGATCTTATGATAGTGTGATACCGCCAGCCCAGCTATCTGGAATTTTGTGGATAGTCGTGTGTCATTTGTGAATATTAATATGATTCATATGATTGTCTTACAAATGTAAGAGAACTATATGTTTTGTGTATATTAAACTACTCATGCAGAAAAGTGTGTTGAAATGTATGTTATGTACTGAACTTCAAGAATGCATCCACAGTGTACCCTACTGGAAAAGATCAAAAATGTATATAAACTATATACCTATGTTTATGTATGTTTTAATAGTAGAAGCTGGAACATACAGAGTTGCTTGCAAAACTTGAAGAAAATAAGTGGAAATTGTTTTAAAATTGTGTTATCTCTGTTTCAGTGCAGCAAGCAGACACAATGTCTAGAGCTAGAGGTGTTCCTATTGTCTTGCTCTATGACTTCCTAGGAGCTGCACACTTTTGAGAAATATGTATTTTTGACACAGAGGTGTTAAGTTCAAATTATCTGTTTAGCCTGGGAACTGAAGTCAGGTGACAAAGTGTGATGTCTTCTGAGTTAACCCAGCAGTAATGTTGATTAATAATTTAAGAACTCTCTCAGAGAAAGCCTATGCATTTTCTGTCTTGTCTTGGACCTAGCAAAAACATCCACTCATCTGCATTTGCCTTGCTCTGTAAGTTATTTAGGGTATGGTATCTTTTAGACATAGCTAGGAATATAGTAAAGATTAATTTAGATGTTTTCTGTATTTATTTGAGAGTATTGAGTATTGAGTATTTCCTGTGATTCTGAACTCTGTAGTTATTGTGTTGTTTGAGTATTGTCTTGTTCTTTTATTATTTATTATGAAATATATTTAAATCTTTTAATTGTAGCTGGCTTGTTTACAGATATTTAAGCTCTTAGGGTACTTGTATATGTATTCGGCAACACTGTACAGGCCACTCCTACATAGCCTTGAAAGTCTTGGTCACACTTGCCACTTGGATAATAATAACATTGCACAGTAGGATTGGTCACCCTTTATAAGGTCCTTAAGCAACTGTTAAGTAGGGGTTGGTGGCAATGATAACTACCTTATACTCTGGGCAAAACGGGGCATAGCTAGTAAACCTTTACCAGCCTTCCCCAGGAGTGTCTGTGTGTTTGTATATAAATCAAATTTCAAAGTGTGTGTGTGTGTGTGTGTGTGTGTGTGTGGGTGTCTGTGTGTGGGTGTGTGTGTGTGTGTGTGTGTGTGTGTGTGTGTGTGTGTGTGTGTGTGTGTGTGTGTGCGTGTGTGCGTGTGTGTCAATTACTTGAGCAGGGACACGAAGCACTGGTTGGACAGAGAGGGTGATGGAGGTCTTGACTTGACCCTTCAGCTGAGATTTTAACCCTATAGCTGTACCAGTGGAGAGTCTTATTGGGGTTCTGGTGAAAGAGGGAGAAGCCAGCCCCAGACTGACTGTGATCTCTGTGTGCTCTTAAGGGGAATTATACTTTACTGTGTGTGTGCTTGTCATCTTCCTAATGTGTATGCCTCTCACTGGTGCTAGTGGTGAGGATCAAGGCTCCTAATGACTGGCCAGTGCAGGGGCATCACACACAATATCAGTCATGAGTGATGTATCACCTTTGTTACTTTTTGGTGAAGTGTTTCTTATAGCAAAGTGAAAAAAAATCTAATTTTAATTTTCTTATTTTTGTCATTTAGTTTAAGGTATTTGTCTTTAGAGCAGTTGTTTACATAGTCAAACCCATTCTGGAGTAGTTGATCTCACAAGTAACAACTTCTGATTAACAGTCATCTGTAAACTTAGCTAGGTCACCTTTCTTCCAAAACCAGACTGTAGACCAAGGAATATGGGTACTGTGTATTTTTTTAACTTCTAGTTAACAAAAATGTAGACAAGGGAATGCTCAGATTTCAAACATAACTGATTCTCAGGAAAGGTAAGTAGTTCTTATTCCAATAATATAAATGATTATCAGAAATGTAGCATGTACCTACATCAGAAACATCTAAACTGAACTGTACTAAGTACCTTATTATGCATGCACACCACTTTCACACTTGCTGCATGCATAAATAATGTACTGAATACTGAGTTAGCTGTTTTAATAAATAAGCAGCAAATCCTGTCTTAAATAATGATTAACAAGATACATGATGACTTTGCACCTTATAACCCTGGGAACCACAAGCTGAAGTGGAGGGTAATATCTAATCTATATTTCTCATTAATAATGTTTTGGTATTCTATGGTTTTCATAGTGTGAAACATACCTCTCAACCTGGAAACATTAAAAATCTGGACAAAGCACATGAAAAATAGGTACAAATCTGTACGCTGATTAACATAAAATGTTCATACATAATTATGTAGCCCCACCCACCCCACATGGAAATGTAGGATACCAACTTTCAAATGTAAAGTTTCGAGGTGCTCTGCTTGACATGGATAGGAAGCTTATTCTAGAGTATGGACAGTCTCTGGCCTCTGTGTGATGAACCTGTCCCTCCAGCATGTCCTGTTGTAAACAAAGAAAGTGTCATTGCATTAAAGCAGAAGCAAGATTGAAAGATTGGTGGCTGCAATAGATCAGTCTGGACAAAGTCTAAAATAAGTGGGACAAAGGCATAAAAATATGGAAAGATTTTAAAACATTCATCTTATAAATATAATTAAAGTTGCTGGAACAGGATATTATTAGCATGAAATTTCTGAAGAAGTATTAATCTGAAACTCAAAACATCAGTGATGGCACAATGATTTGCCAGCAAAATAAATGTTGGGGAACAGAGCCACTCAAAAAAATGGCTGGCAATGCTAATCATGTGAGTTTTAATGTGCACTGCTTCCAAGTGTGTCATTAAATACTTTGCAAGACTGCTTGCTTAACAGGCATCACCTAGACATTTGTGTTTTGATTTAATGATGTACTGCAAACTGTATCACTATTAGGTGAAACAATAATCCTGCAATTAAAACACTTTTCATTCTGGATTATTAAATCTGTCAATTCCATCACAGTTCCATTGCTGAAGCAAGCAAGAGAAAGGACATACCCCTCTGGTTCCTTTCACTTTTGTGAAGCAGTCTTTAAATGCAAAGCTCAATTTAAATGCATTTTAATATTATATCTCATGCTAATACATGTTTCTGTTGTTATATGCACTCTAAATCATAATGTTTTGATTAATGACTGACAGTTGAATAACTTTGATCATGGTTTTGTCAAAGGAAACTGCTAATCACCATCTTAACATATCTGTTATACTAAACACCCTGTTGGATGTTTAACCCATACTACACTAATCTATGATGCTACACACACAGGACATAATGGAGAACACTAGATCAAAAGCTGTTCAAAACTAAAGCAAAAGTTGTGTGCAAGAATGAAGATGCTAGTATTTACTGGCAAAGTCACTACCAACACATGTGAGAAACTTTTAGTGAACATCAGCATGCATTTTAAATAAAAGTAAAAAAAAAAGTCTGTCATCACAGCCTGGACCTCAGTTATTTACCAAAGAACCAAAAGTTCCTGAAGGGACAGAGCAAATATAGGTAACATAATCAGATGTTATTCTCATGTTACCCAAGTTAACAGTTTATAAAATAATGTGTGATGCAAAACCCACCATGTTCTAATGCCAAAGACCACTTTTCACCCGTTTACCATAAAAATAAAAACAATTCGAGTGGGCGGGGGGGGGGGGGGCAACACGTACGAAAAAATAAATAAAAGTTGTCCTGCAAAAATGCAATTCCTTAAAAATGTTTATATTAGCTTTTCAAGTGGAGGATGGCTTAGCACCCATGACTGATTTTTTTTAAATGTGTTTGTTGGGACTTTTATCTGACTGATGTGAATTTTTTAAACAACTGTTTAAATATGTTACAGCAACAGCGTGCAACTGTTAAGCAATACTAATATGGTACAGAGCTGCTTTAAATAGATTTCTCTCACACACACATCAGACAGCTCTGCTTAAATAGAGATTTCTGTAAAATGGAATGGCGCTTTCCATTTTACAGTGTGCGTGTAAGTTTGTTTGTGTATTTCGGCTTTTCCCGGTTAGGGGTCGCCACAGCGGACCTCCGGTCCGCTAATGATTAGCAGTTGATTTTTATGTACCGGCTTGCCAGGCCTTATGCACAAACTTCAACGAAGGTACAGCCATTCACGCATGTCTCCACACAGAAGACACTCTAGCTGAGAATTGAACCAGACAGCGTCTTACTGTGAGGCGACAATGCTACCGCAGCACCACCACCAAGTATGTGTGTAAGTGAAATCTCCGTTCCATTTTACAGTGTGTGTAAGTGAAATCTCTATTTAAAGCAGCTTCGTTTAACTTGCAAAGCAGCTCTGTTCTGTTTTACAGAGTGTGCGTAAGTGAAATCTCTATTTAAAGCAGCTCCATTTAAACAAAGCATCACACATACTGTAAAATGGAACAGAGCTGCTTTGCTTAAAACTGCTTGCTTCACACACACATGGAGCTGCTTTAAATAAAGATTGGTTAAATAGAAATTTCTGTAGCACGGACCTGCTAGTTTCACAGTTCACACACACACACAGATGTTGTTGCTTTAAAATAGAGATTTCAACACACAGCTGCTTACTTGCTTATACAGAGCTTTCTGAAATCACATGTATGCACTGAACAAACAGTAACTTCTGCGGCACTAGATTTCTCAGACTGACTCAGTACATGGCGTCCACTTTATGTACTGTGTCAGTCTGGATGCTGGACACACACAAACACCCTTAAATCGCAATGCACTGATGAAACATTCTCTGTTTAATACTTTTAGATTTCTGCTGTGCTGTGCTAAAATACACATTCATTTTTTTTCTTACCTGAGCAGCAGAATGTAGCCAGATCAGTGGGCAATGTAATTGCCGCTATATTCCCTTCCCTCTAAAACAATTTAAAACAACACACCAATGAAGCTGCTGTCATTCACGCATGCACACCCCCTGCAGGCTGACGATGTGTGGTGATGTCAGACATACATTTAAAGTTATAGTACAAAAAAAAAAAAGTAAATAAATAAAAAATAAAAACAAACAAAAATCGGGAATTAAAGGGGTCACTCGGGAATTCATGGCACCCCATTCTTTTGTCCTCAAAACCGGTAAATACCGAAGAATTTGGTATGGTTGAGAGGTCTGGTGTGAAACACACACATACACACACACACACATACATATATATATATATATATATATATATATATATATATATATATATATATATATATATATATATATATATATATATATACTTTTATGCCCAATTACTTGTCTAACTTGTAGTCATATCTGTTAAGAGTGAACATTATTGTTTCCTACAACTATACAGCATGGTGATATGCAATACACCTGTAATCACTGATATTTTTCAAGTTCAGTCCTATTTGCAGAGACTGAATGTGTTGGTTTTATAAAAGAATGACTTCAGTGAGGTTGAGTTGATGTTTGGGGAATCTGAGTGTTACAATTGGTGGCTCTGTACTTTGGATGTGAGCTCATTATACACAAGTATTCCACACTGGGCCAGACTTGATGCTATTGAATTCTGGTTACATCAATCCAACATGTATCAACCAGGATTCAATACTTTATTATTAAATCTAACTGAGCATGTATTGACCAAAAATGTTTTCTTTTACAATCAGGAATGTTTTTTGCAAACCAGTGGTACAGCTATGGGGGCATCTTTTGCCCCCATATATGCTGACCTATTTATGGCTTATTTGGAACACATTATGATTTATGATGCTACTCACAACCTTTTTTTGCCTGAGATAGACATCTGGCGGAGGTATTTGGATGACTGCTGGATGGTGTGGAGATCGGATATTCCATATCTTCTTGAATTTGTAGAATATCTGAATGATAATAAATGGGGAATAAAATTCACCATCAATTATGATCTAGCATCAATAACTTTTTTGGATGTTTTGGTCACAAGAAATATGGATAATACTTTAAGAACTGAGACCTATAGAAAATTTCCCGAATATAACACCATTCTCCACGCCTCCAGCTTTCATCCAAAACACATTGCCAAAAATATTCCCAAATCGCAATTTATCCGAATGAGAAGAAATTGCTCTGACAATGTCAGTTTTGGTCATCATGCTCAGGATTTGTGTACCAGGTTTAAGAACAGGGGCTATAATTCAGGTTTTGTTACAATGGTTTTGAATCATGCCTCAGGGTTACAGAGATCAAATTTGTTATCATACAAACAAAAACCAAATACGAAAAGTACATTGCGTCTTACCACCACATATGGTAGAAATACCAACACCTTTATTAACATCATTAAAGGAAACTGGAATATACTGGAATCAGATGTTAAAACCAAATCCATTGTTCCAAACACATGTTTGTTTTCATTTCGAAAAGGTAAAAACTTAGCGGGACACTTTAATCATTACAAACACCATTTTGAATCTTCTTTATCCAATTTATATCAAACGACCATTTTGGGTGATAAACTCATTGGCTGTTTTCCTTGTGGTCATTGTGTTAACTGTAAATTCATAACAAAAACAAAAGAGTTTACCAGTAGAAACAGTAATAATGTGTTCGACATAAAATTTTTTGCCAATTGTAACACGGATTGGGCCATTTATATGGCACATTGTAACTGTCATTCATTTTATGTTGGGCAAACTTCACGACCAGTTAGGCTACGGATATCAGAACATTTGAGTGACATTAGATGTAAAAAAACATCTAATGCATTATTCAAACACACACTGATACACAATAAAGCTCAATTTCGTTTCACCATAATTGATAAAATTATTGGTGATAGAAGTAACAAAGGGGGTTGGCACACTAAACTTGACCTAAAAGAAAAGAAGTGGATCACCAAACTTGGTGCTCTGTTAAATCCAGGATTAAATGAACATTTATAGGATAAAATAAATACAATAAACATGGATTTAACATAAAATTTTTTATACATGATATGTCATTATATTATTTTTTATTTTTTGTTTTCATTTATATGTCTCTTGCATTTATTATTGCAATACCAGATATATTATTATGTTTAATATTAATGAGTTTGATTGATTGATTTATACAACCAATCATTGAATTGTATGCTGTATATAAACACCAAATTTTTCTGAATGGGTTCTGTTGGTATACACTGAAGAAGGCTGGGTTTGAACCTGGGCCGAAACCGGTATGTGGGACCCACTTGGTGTTTTGGTAGTTTATTAATGCATCAACAAACTACTTTTCACAGTCCGATTTTTGTTGCTGGCGTTTTCTTTTGTTACAATGTATAGCGCCATGTTTTAAAAATACCAGAAAACTCTCTTTTTTGTTATAGATCACTCCTAAGTTTCTTACTTTTCTTGTAGAATTACATTTTCATGTCCAAAGTGGGAAATGGCCTTTCTCTGTAAGAACTCTGTAATCATCATACAATGGCACCTATCCGCTGTGATTTTTTTTTAATTTGCTAGTCATTCTACTCATTTCTATTAAAGTCAGTGCCAGAGTGAGACAGCATTGTCTTATTTTGTACCCCGACATTTATTGTTTGTGAGGCTATGCATTCAAATTGTATGGAGAATAATTCATTTGAAGTAAGATTCAGTGGTCATGTAAGAACTAATGACTGTGAAAAAGTATTTGCAGCGCCTTGAATAAATATGCACTTATTTAGGACATGCTAGCACATGACATGTATTATTGCATTAACAAAAATCCCATTTTGCAATTAATTGTAGTATACTGATCATTGTATGCATATATGTATGCATTTGTGCATTTTATATATATATATATATATATATATATATATATATATATGTGTGTGTGTGTGTGTGTGTGTGTGTGTGTGTGTGTGTGCGTATATATATATATATATATATATATATATATATATATATATATATATATATATATATATATATATACATATATGGGTCCTATTTAAGTGATCAAAGTTTAGAACTTTGAATTTCATATGGCTGAAACCACTTCAACACTTAAATGGAGATCTCCATACCGCGCAAAACGGGAATATTCCCTTTTCCTCACAGTAGTGCAATATTGGAGTTGGTATATTTTAGTAGAGAGGGGTGGAGGGGGGCTTGCCCCCTCCTGCATATATGTGTTTTAATTAGTTTTTTGTTTCCTTTTCTCTTTTTTTTTAGTGCTCGAAATTATAAAACTTCGATCATATGGTCCCAACCATATGAGTTTGATGTTTTTTAATTTCGATCATTCAATGTAGCCCTATATAATATATATATATATATATATTTATATATATATATATATATATATATATATATCTATATATATCTATATATATATATATATATATATATATATATATATATATATATATATATATATATATATAAGTTTACTATCGAAATATTAAAAAAATGGTACTAAAAATCGCCGAACGTACAAATAACCTAATGGCCTTATTGTCGAAAAACAGCTGTTAATGCCAAAATATTGACGCCCTTGCCATAACTCCCTAATCCCTACAACTAACATCCTGTTTATGCAGGAGGGCAAGCCCCCCCGCACCCCCCACACCCCCCAACTATATATTCCAACTCCAAGATGGCACTACAGTGAGAAAAGGGATGTATTTCCCTAACCGCACTGTACCGCGATCCTTGTACATAACCGAACATTATATTTGAGAATACAGAGTCCATTCGCAAATATAACATTCGTTCATGTAACCTGCACAAATACGAAGTATTCGAACATCTGTAGTTCGAATAATTCATAGCCGTGCAAGTGCACGGCGACATTTCAATAGTAAACCATATATGTATCTATATAAATAAAAATGTAAATGTTCATTTGTTCAAAATCTTAAATCTCCGAAGGTTCTTCACCGATTGTTTTGAAATTTTCACACAATGTTGCATTCAAATACGAGCGTCTTTTTATATACTTGCTATTATATAGATGTCACACATTGCACTCGAATACGCATGTGTTTTTATATACCTACTATGGAGTCTATATATTTGTATACAAATATGCAATTTTATATGTTTTTGTTATAACTTTCTTACTTCTTTTTCAGTGCAATTGATCTGCTTTAGTTCATCCAAATAATGCTTCGCAGAAGATCAAATTTAGGCTGTCATACTCGTGGAGCGGAAGCAGTGTTACGAGTAATTGCAAATCAAACTGAGGAAGAACAGGCATCAGCGAAAGAGCGAAACAGACAAAGAATGGCTCAAATACATGCCGAGGAAGCAGCAGAGTGATGTGCAGCCAGACTTGAGAATGCACGGTTGCGAGCACGGCGATCGTGTTCTGCAGCTTCGATCTGCTTCATTCTCCTCGATCAACAGCAGCGGATGAAATAAATGCTTGCCTGAAATACTCTACTTTGTGGTGACACGTACAGATGTTAAAATTAACTACAGATATGCGTGTCCAGCTGCAAAATGATCGATCAGCTGAGATATGCTCACATCAATTGCTGGAAATTGGGAACGGAAAGGTGCCTGTTGATCTGACCTCAGGACGGATTTCTTGCCTCATAACTTCTGCAATTTAGTGACGTCAAAAGAAGAATTAGTTGAAAAAGTATTTCCCAATATTCAAACCAATTATAAGAATCACGATTGGCTGACTGAACGAGCTATTCTTGCGGCCAAGAACAAAGACGTCTACAAACTTAACAATATTATTCAATCTAACATTCAAAGCGAGACAGTCACATACAAGTCGGTTGGCACTGTTGTGGAAGCAGATGAAGTGGTTAATTATCCAACAGAATTTTTGAATTCACTCGATCTGCCAGGGATGCCACCGCACGTACTGCAATTGAAAATTGGCGTGCCAATTATCATGTTGCGAAATATCAACCAGCCAAAGCTTTGCAACGGCACGTGGTTTGCAGTAAAAAAATTAATGAGCAACGTCCTAGAAGCAACAATCTTAACAGGACCTTTCAAAGGTGAAGATGTCCTCATTCCTTGCATTCCTATGATTCCAACAGATATGCCATTTCAATTAAAGAGATTGCAATTCCCAATTCGATTGGCGTTTGCAATCACCATCAACAAAGCTCAGGGCCAATCTTTAGAATTGTGCGGTTTAGATCTACACACGGATTGCTTCTCACATGGACAATTATATGTTGCATGTTCTAGAGTCGGCAAACCAGACAATCTCTATATCTGCACAGACAATGGAACAACAAAAAATATTGTATACCCACAAGTATTGTGAAATTAAACATATTAGAAACGTGCACTTTCTCTTTTCTTTCTTTTCCATTTAAACAGACTGTGCCACAGCAACGTGTGGCGGGTACAGCTAGTATATAAATATATATATATATATATTAAGTCCAAATACCAGTGATAACAACAAATAAGATAAAAACACAATAATTCGCTGCGTGGGGTGTCTGGATCCCAAGGATATACACAACATGCTCTAAAAACTCAATTTAATAACCATATAAAATCCAGTTAAGGGCTTTCATCTACATTATAGACTTCATCAGAACACATTTGTTAATTCCATCTATGTTTAAATACTATCATAGACCAATCAGCTCCACAAAGTAATCAGTCAATTAATTCCTAATTATATAAATACAAGTAACTTAAAGTGCACTGTGCTTTCAGTCAAACAAGATGGCTCTATTTGATTCATTTAAAATAAAAATGAATGAATATACATTAAATAATAGCCCTAATGCAATGTAAAGAACAAACATATACATATAATCACATTTTACTAATATAAATATAGTGATATTAAAGAACATTAAGAAATATTAAAAAGATGTTAAAAAATGTATACCATTCCATAAAGGAATTCATGCTTTTGCTACATCTATATATGATTTAGCCTTTAGTTCCAAAATAGGCTTAATAGATATACCATCATTTATTCCCTGATGTACTGTTGAATTTAATAATATTTGCCATCTAGTTTCTCTTTCACCTAATTTTTTACTAATGTTACCCCCCAGGGTTAACAGGTATATGTTCTAATATAGCAAACTTGAACTTTTCACAAGGGCTTTTGACTAGGTGTCTATATAACACATTAGTTATGTCTTTTTTCCTAATGCAGCAAAAATGGTCATATATTCTGTTCCTTAGACACCTGTCAGTTTTGCCCACATAAAAACAGGAACATGTTGTACATTTGGCTAAATAAACCACATGTTGTGTTTGATAATTCCCATTCTGAAACCTTAGAATAGTTGGACTAATGCCTTCCAGTTTTAAAGTAGCGCCTTCCATAATGGCAAAGCACTGGTTGCAATGTCCACATTTGTGGGTACCCCCCCCCCGCTCTTTTCCTATTTCTACTATTATTTACCTTCATCTCAAATTTGTTCTTAAGATTAAATCCTGTTTTATGTATAAATGTAGGCTGCTCACCTAATAAATTACAAATATTTTCATCTGTTTTCATAATATTCCAATTGTCTGTAATTATATTTTGGATTTCCTTAGAATATGTACTGTATTGCAATATACTTGCCTGTTGGAACTGGTTAGGATTATCTAGGATGTTACTATTCATAGTTTGCACTTCCTCAGTTCTATTTCCTAAAAGGGGTTTATATTTTTTACCCCACTCATCCTTTACATATTTAATGGTAGTGTCAATAAGGTTAGTAGGATATCCCCTTTTCCTAAACATACTCCCAATATAATCAAGTTCCTTGACCATGTCTTTAAAATCTGAGGTCATTCTTGCTGCCCTAATACATTGTCCCTTTATAATGTTAGCCTTTTGACTGTAGGGGTGGCAGCTGGAGTATTGTAAATATGCATTGCTGAAGGTGTTTTTTTCTCTGTATTTTGGAACAAAACTGACCATTTTCTATGGATATGTATGTATCGAGGTATGATATACCCTTTCTGTCACTATTGTAAATAAATTTCAAATAGTCACTAGATGAATTTAAATGGTCAAAAACATATATATATATATATATATATATATATATATATATATATACTTTTTTTTTTTTTTTTTTTGCAAAATTCGGCAGTTTGCAGAATTGAAAAGACATCACAACCTCTGCATTTAAGGAATGCAACAACTATATTGCCTATATAACAGAACAAACTAATGTTTTAACAAGTTCACAGTGGTGGTGCTTGCAAATAGTGCATGTCTGTCATTGGTATTTTCTAAAGTAATGTTCTGTTATACAACATAAGACATAAGACAGAGCCCCTCACTATCACTCTTCAAGAGGAACCTTGATGAGTGGATGGGTAACAGAAAGTTCACACCGGGGATCACACCAACAGCACTACTAGATAGGGGCCAAGGGTACTAGCTGCTAGTACAAGGGTCTAGGGAACTACTAAAGGGGCGGTGAATACTGCACAACGTGGCTGGGCTAATATATGCCTTCAGGCAGATAGCTCAGTACCAACCTATGAACCTATGAACAGACGCAGTACCCAGGCATGCATGTGTTTGTTTCTGTTGTGGCAGTGTAAGTAATCTCATGCTGTGGAATAAATTCCCAGCTGTACTTCTTCATATATGAGATGAGCAGAGCATAAATACTATGTATACTATCTTGGTTTCTGCATCAGCTTCTGTAAACCTAAAATAAAAATATAACTTATACAACAATTGTATTCTATTGGAAAATAAAATACATTCTGAATATGATATATGATGTGACAACATCTGAAGTCAGCAGTTCCACATTTCCAGTGAATGTTGGAGGATTCCTCTATATTGGCCTTGTTTAAAGGCCAGCTTTAAGTATTTTCGGTAGCATTTTTCAGGTTTGTGCTGTGTATTGGAAATGTATGTGTTTTCATTTCTTTCTAAATTTGTATGTCATAAACGTACATTATTTACAGTAGCTGATGTTTTCATTGTGAATATTGGTATTTTCAAAAGGGAGATGTAAGCCTGCACGAATTGATAAATTTTAAGTTCTGAAGCCAACATTTTTTATATTGAAAGTAAAAATTCACCCCCAGATTCACAAAAGCTTGCACGGAGTGCAAAATTGGTGCAGGAGCTCACGCAGGCAATATGTCTGGCGTGTGATCCAGGAACAGCCTACAGGGGCGTGCATGAGCGCTCCTGCACTAATCTTGCACAGACTAAGCCCTGGTATGCAAATCACCCCATTTGCAGCTGAAATCCATGCAAATGAGGTGATTTTGCAATCCAGGAAGCTTGCAACAGTCCGTGCAAGACTAGTGCTATCCGCAAAAAATGTACTCGGTTAGTAACTGAGTACATTTCTGCAAAATCCAAAACAGAGCTATGAAAGCTCCAAATAAAGGCTGCATATCATTGAGGAAGCATGCCAATGACCAAATATAAGATCATTGGCATTGCAAACAATACAAAAAATAAAAAAAATAAGTTTTAATTTTTTTTTTGCCGATCGCGGCTGTTTAAGCATAGGGTAGTGGCGTGCAAACAGGATTGGGGGGAAAATAAGAAAATAAACCTAAAATAAGCATTCTAACTAAAATCATTATTCTGCAATGCAAGTCACTGGCAGGCAGAAGACAATGTGGCCAGTGAGTAGTGGTTGCTAAGGAGGAGGCTCAGTGTGACACATGTAACTATGCATTAGCAGGCAATCCTATGCAAATGAGGGGAAGGATAGTGAATCCCAGTTTTCCCCAGCATGTGAGGCAGGTCCCAACAGTGTAAGAGTATGAATAGCTGGATGCAAGACAAGGAGGTAGGTGACATCATGGGTGGGTGTGTCAGGCATACTGTAAGCGGATCGGAGCCCTGTGGCTCGGGTTTGCTCCTAGCTTAGCACAGCTAAACTAGGGGGTGTGTCTAAACCTGCCTAGCACTCGTTACAAAGTGTAAGCAGGTGTGCACACCATGCACTGGGTTTTACAAGAAGAGAAAGAAGTTAAAACAGGAAATAGCAGCAATGTGCAAATTTGAGCATTCTGCACGGCAACAGGGAGGCAATGGGAAGGGAAAACAGAAGTAGGAAGGTAATCAAGGAGAATTAGCTTAGCTGGCAGGTGAAATGTATCAGAATCAGGCAATTACACAGGCAGCAGACCAGCCCAGCCCAGCACACCACTATAAATTATGCAAACACCTTTCCCCCTTGTTTTTTCCCAAAAACTCTGCACCACCAGTGTATACGAACGGGGACATTTTACAAAATGAAAGCAAGAAGAAAAATGTTAGGGGCTGCTTTTGCTATCATCAACCAGCATGTGCAAGAGACCGAGGGTGGTGAGGATGTGAATGCTGATGACCAACCCACAGTGAGGAGGAGGAGAAGAGTGTACAGACCCAGGGAAACCTACCAGATGCTACATGATCTGGAGATAGTGGAGCACTATAGGGTGGACAGGGACCTCCTACAGCATATCATTGAGTTGTGCCAGACACTCCTCAGACACAGAACCAACAGAGGGGAATCCATCCCAGTGGGAACCAATGTATGTGTAGGCTTAAGAATACTAGCCACAGGTACCTTCCAAAGGCCAACTGGGGATATCATTATCATGGGGATCTCACAGGCATCAGCATCCAGGGTACTCCACCAGTTCCTGGATGCCATGTCAGAACATGCCGGTGAGCACATATATTTCCTCAACGTTGATGAGACGTTGGCCAGCAATATGCGTCTCTTCCAACAAATAGCAGAATACCCTGAAGTAGTGGGTGCTATAGACTGCACACACATACACATAAAAGCACGACCCCATGAGCAGGGCAGGGTCTACATAAACCGCAAGGGCTTCCCCTCCATCAGTTGCCAGGTTATGTGCAATGCCCAGGGCATTATAATGAATGTGTATGCTGGAAGCCCTGGGAGCTATCACGATTCCCACATCTGTCATCTGACGCAGCTGTACCAGAGATTTGCTAGTGGGGACATCCCATACGGGCACCTAGTGGGGGATACTGGTTATGCATTGGAGCCATGGCTGATGACACCCATCAGAAATGTCCACACACCCGAACAAGAGCTCCATAATGAGGCACACGCACAAACCCGAATCATAATAGAGCATGTTTTTCGGTTGCTCAAGTCACGGTTCTGGTGCCTGGAAACATCAAGTGAAGCCTTGCAGTACTCTCCAGCTACATGTACCCAAATGTTCATGGTATGTGCCATACTACACAACATGATCCTGTGGAAGCAGCTGCAGCAGAAACAGCACGGGGCAGGGCCACACAGCCCCCTCCATTGCCAAGGCCAGCACAGGCAAAGAGTGACTCTGAGTAGGAGCCTGCATCTGTAGGCAGAAGGAGGTGTGCACAGCATGCCTTGGCTTTGGCAAAGAGGCAATGCATAGCACACACACTGACACAGTAGGAACCCAGGGAATGGAAACTCTCTCTGACTCGCACATAAAGTAAAAGGGATGCCAACAATTACACAACCTGTGCTTTACCATGTATAGGGAGTGTACTATGTGCATCTGACATAGTCAGCCCTCCAGCACCATCCTCAATACTGGCACAGCCGCAAGGTAAGTCACCCTTCCTATCAATCACTGAATGCAGTAGTATGGTCTGCTAGTTGTATAAATGGTATGGATGTGAATATGCAAGGAAGGGAATTGGGTGGCTGAATGGCATGGCAGCAGATAGTGGACAGCTATATGGGCAGCATGAAACCATAACAAATACTGGTGTCAACAAAGTAGGCAGTAACAGACAAGGTGAAAAAACACACTGCAGGACATGTGCTGGCCCAAATGTGTGTCCATAGGGCACACACATGCATGTCATGGAGGTTGACATGCTCAACAACAGTCCCACCCAGCCAGCAGGACAGGTTTAGTTGAACACAAGGAAAGGCTGTGATAAAGTCCTCAAGGTATGGCAATGGAGATCAACCCCCCTACAGACTTACACAGAGTATAACAGGTCAGGAAGTGGGATGTCATTCATGAAGGGTAGGAAGTCTGAAATGGCAATGTAGGTCAATGAAACCTATAATTTGTACTACACTGATATGCCTGTAGTCTGCCGGATAGGTCAGAATACAGATTTAAAAGAGGCTAACAGACTACCAGAAATACCAGTGCGGTCAAAGCAAATGTCCACAGTTGGCAGGTGTGCTTCCCAAACCTTATGTAGAAATATATTAGCATCCATGTGATGGAGTAATAACAGTGAACACAGAGTACCTGTTGTTGCCAAAGTAGAAGGATGGATTGTGTCATGTGTGCAATATGCAGAGCTCTGAGTGTCAGGTTGATGTGTGTAGGCCAACAGGGTACCTGAAATATCAGGTGTGTATAGCAGAAATGTCTACAAATGTTAGGTGTGCCCCCCCCAATCCTACGTAGTATAGCAGTAACATCTATGTGTGGGTATCACAGCAGCAGAGCACAGAGTACCTGAGCTGCCCCAATTATAACGATGGAATGCTGCATGTGTACAATATGCAGGGATCTGAGTGTCAGGTTGTTGTGTGGAAGCCAACAGAGTACCTGACATATCAGGTGGTTGTAGGAAATGTCCACAGTTGTGATGTGTGCCCCCAACAACCCTATGTAAAAATGTATTACCAGCCATGTGTGGGAGTAATAACAGTGAGCACCGAGTACCTGAGCTGGTCAAATCAGCAAGATGGGTAGTCACATGTCTACAGTAGGCAGAGCTCTGTGTGTTAGGTAGTTCTGAGTGGTATGCTGTGTGAAAGTGTTCAGCAAATAGCCATGGATGGTGTGTCCTGGTGTCCAGTGGTCAGTAGTGCTGATGACCGGGCCAAGTCCACACAACTGCAGTGCCAAACATACTGGTATCCCAGCAAGACGTGTTGCAGCAGTAGACCCATATGACTTGTACAGATGTCATAACTGTCACTACCTGGAAGATGGACATGGCATGAGCGTTGGCCCAGCTGTACAAACAGTATACAGGTGGAAGTACTGTAGAGAGAGACTGTTTAAAATCTCACAGTGAAATAGAGACACCCTCCATTTGCACTTACAGGTTCACAGCACATCAGTTGGTTGTGTAGTATGGGAAACTAATATGTGCTGTGGGCAAACAGTGGCAGACCACAAAAGACAGAAGTATGATGTATGTAGAAGCTGCTGGTGTCCACCCACTAGCCACCAGCAGGGGAAAGGGCCACGTATACCTGTGAGGCAGTTGCAAATAGCTACCCTAGCACACATACAGCCAGTCCGGTCCAACATCAGCCTCAGGTAACACACAGGCCACCTCCCTGCTTCTGTGAAAGAGTACAATATGATCCCCACATTACTATGTGAATACTCACAGAATGCAGCATGCTGAAGAGGTGTCCCACGTAGGTGTGTCCATAGCTGTAGGATGCACCCTGCCAGCATCCACACCAATGGATTGATAAGGACAGAAACAATTGCCATCACCACCTTGCACACCTATCGTGTCAACCCAGGGGAATTCATTGCCTTGCAGCCTGGGTCTGTACAACTGACAGAATGCACTGGCCTGCTACAGACAGCCTGCATCAGTACCCAATGCCTCACTGTCCTCTGTCACAGGTCTGTGTCATGCATGTACCACCACTGTATGTTACCCCATGGACTACCACATAATGACAAAACACAGTCCGCAGAACACAAATGCAAGGACATGTTGACAAATCCCAGTAGTATGTCCATCATGTTCCAGTGCATGAACTGTGGACCAACCTGTACATACTGTTGGGATGGAGTGGCAACTATAAGCATATCTATCAGATATCATGTGCATAATGGTAGGAAGAGGACAGATTAACAGAGGGGGGTAGCATCTCCACCATGGAGTGTGTGAAGAGTGAAACCCTGATGTGTGCACATACTTATCATGGCTGCAAACACTGGGATGGGTTGCCACAAACCTGCTTGCAAACCAAATTGTGAATGGTTAATGAACAGAATAATGAGCCCTGCCTCTGGATAACCTCAATGAGTCTGAATACCTGAGAGGTATGGCCACAGCATGATATGGCCATCCTGTCATGGTGATAATTGTACAGGCATGGGACCCACAGCCACAACAGCACCAAGGTGCTGGACCATATACACAGACCCATCAGCAAGTGTTTGCAGTTTCCACGCCAGAATGACATGAGTGTGCAAGAATATGTAGGTTGCACACCACATTACTGGACAAAGCTGCATCCAACTCGTAATCCCCAGGAACCTACTGTCAGCAGAGATATATACCTGTCAGTAGTTGATGACATAAAACATCAGAGGGAAAACACCACATATCACTGAGCATCCCTGCCAACACCGAACCATGTACCAGAAGCACCACAGACACAATTAGCAACAATCTCACTAGTCTTTGACCAATGTTGACCCACATTGTCAACCAATCTACAGATATCCTGCAGAATCAGGTTACTAGCTGTAGGTGTAGAGCACAAAAACCTGCACTGGAGTACAACCTACATGGAATGGAGTCACACATGCAATACAGACACTCATACTGGGCATGTTCACACACTTAGAGAAGCAAAGGCCATGTCAGAAAGCAAATTACAGAAGGGTCATACTGGGCATGCTCACACTTAGAGAAATGAATCCCATATCTGGAAACAACTGTGGACTATACACAGCAGTCAGTCACAGATGTCTGTGCAAACACTCCACATTACACACCTGTCATGCTCTGCACACACAACAGATGAGAATATGCACATATATCCAAGGACAGCACACTGTAACAGCTCAGACATAAACATAATAGATGTCAGAAGAGAGTGACAGACAGTGACAGATAGCTCCCCTCTCATGAGGCCTGTCCCACACAGCACACTCCCATTTTGCAAAAACATATGATGTGCAAATGTCCATCACTGTACACAATTGCCCCTGGTAGCCTTCCAGTCAGTACACCTTTCATTGCCTTTCTTTGACAAGCCTGCTGATGTCATTCCCTGAGAAATACACCTTTGGTGAACAGTACACCTGTCATTGCCCTTCCTTGACAACAAGCCTGCTGATGTCATTCCCTGTGTAGTGCACCTTTGGTGAATGAGCACCCCCCCAGTAATCTCCATGGTGTGTTCTATAACTGCGTAATGCTCTAATGTGCTGTAGTAGTTAGGTAGGTGTTCTAATCCCATTCATGGCAACTGTGAGTGTGTGTCTGTGCATATGTGTAAGGCCCAATGCTTTTGACGACAGTCAGTACACCTGTCATTGCCTTTCTTTGACAAGCCTGCTGATGTCATTCCCTGTGAAATACACCTTTGGTGAAAAAGTATCCCAGTAATCTCTGTGACGTGTTATATAACTGCGTAATGCTCTCATGTGCTGCAATAGTTAGATAGGTGTTCTAATCCCATTCATGGCATTTGTGAGCCTTTGTATGTGTAGGGCACAATGCTTTTCAGGACAGTCATTGCCTTTCTTTGACAAGCCTGCTGATGTCATTCCCTGTGAAATACACCTTTGGTGTAGGAGTTTCCCAGCAATCTCCATGGTGAGTGCTGTTACTGCTTAATGCTGTAGTGTGCTGTAGCACCTCGGTAGGTGTTCTAATCCCAGTCAAGGTAAACTGTGACACTTTTGGTGTGTGTGCATTTGTCATACATATCCTATGTGAAGCACAAAGCAATGTGGAGCAGGTTTTGGACTTTTCCTATATGTTGGGCCTATTAAATGTCATGATGTTCACCTTTCAAGTGTAACAGATGTCAAACATCACAGTGGCTGGGGTAACCAATCTATACCCCCACATGTGACATCATGGCATGGGGAACAATATAGGCAACACCTGTATTACCCAGAGAACACTCTCCACCCATGTCCCGGACACAAACACACTTGGCCAGGCAACAACCAATAGGTTGGTAGTCCCACAGATGGTAACCATGGTGTGATTGCAGTGACTACAGATGACATGACACCCTGCCCCATCCCTACAATAGTCAATGCATTGCATATAGTGCTCCATCGCTATGCACCCCGATGGACACCTGCTACAACTGTCAAGCCAGCAAATGTTAACCACAAAGGCCATGCCATGCCATATATACACATGCCCTGTATGGACAGATGCC
Source organism: Protopterus annectens (assembly GCF_019279795.1). Classification (NCBI taxonomy): domain Eukaryota; kingdom Metazoa; phylum Chordata; order Ceratodontiformes; family Protopteridae; genus Protopterus; species Protopterus annectens. The sequence goes on along the minus strand of NC_056731.1, from coordinate 964,831,990 downwards.
ACTGACACCAGTGAATACTGAGGGGATAACAGGGGGAAGCTGCCTGAAGGTATCTGGATGTACATTACCAATTAATTGACCTTGGGTAAATGCAGTGCATAATGGTAGGAAGAGGACAGATTAACAGAGGGGGGTAGCATCTCCACCATGGAGTGTGTGAAGAGTGAAACCCTGATGTGTGCACATACTTATCATGGCTGCAAACACTGGGATGGGTTGCCACAAACCTGCTTGCAAACCAAATTGTGAATGGTTAATGAACAGAATAATGAGCCCCCTGCCTCTGGATAACCTCAATGAGTCTGAATACCTGAGAGGTATGGCCACAGCATGATATGGCCATCCTGTCATGGTGATAATTGTACAGGCATGGGACCCACAGCCACAACAGCACCAAGGTGCTGGACCATATACACAGACCCATCAGCAAGTGTTTGCAGTTTCCACGCCAGAATGACATGAGTGTGCAAGAATATGTAGGTTGCACACCACATTACTGGACAAAGCTGCATCCAACTCATAATCCCCAGGAACCTACTGTCAGCAGAGATATATACCTGTCAGTAGTTGATGACATAAAACATCAGAGGAAAACACCACATATCACTGAGCATCCCTGCCAACACCGAACCATGTACCAGAAGCACCACAGACACAATTAGCTTAACAATCTCACTAGTCTTTGACCAATGTTGACCCACATTGTCAACCAATCTACAGATATCCTGCAGAATCAGGTTACTAGCTGTAGGTGTAGAGCACAAAAACCTGCACTGGAGTACAACCTACATGGAATGGAGTCACACATGCAATACAGACACTCATACTGGGCATGTTCACACACTTAGAGAAGCAAAGGCCATGTCAGAAAGCAAATTACAGAAGGGTCATACTGGGCATGCTCACACTTAGAGAAATGAATCCCATATCTGGAAACAACTGTGGACTATACACAGCAGTCAGTCACAGATGTCTGTGCAAACACTCCACATTACACACCTGTCATGCTCTGCACACACAACAGATGAGAATATGCACATATATCCAAGGACAGCACACTGTAACAGCTCAGACATAAACATAATAGATGTCAGAAGAGAGTGACAGACAGTGACAGATAGCTCCCTCTCATGAGGCCTGTCCCACACAGCACACTCCCATTTTGCAAAAACATATGATGTGCAAATGTCCATCACTGTACACAATTGCCCCTGGTAGCCTTCCAGTCAGTACACCTTTCATTGCCTTTCTTTGACAAGCCTGCTGATGTCATTCCCTGAGAAATACACCTTTGGTGAACAGTACACCTGTCATTGCCCTTCCTTGACAACAAGCCTGCTGATGTCATTCCTGTGTAGTGCACCTTTGGTGAATGAGCACCCCCCCAGTAATCTCCATGGTGTGTTCTATAACTGCGTAATGCTCTAATGTGCTGTAGTAGTTAGGTAGGTGTTCTAATCCCATTCATGGCAACTGTGAGTGTGTGTCTGTGCATATGTGTAAGGCCCAATGCTTTTGACGACAGTCAGTACACCTGTCATTGCCTTTCTTTGACAAGCCTGCTGATGTCATTCCTGTGAAATACACCTTTGGTGAAAAGTATCCCAGTAATCTCTGTGGCGTGTTATATAACTGCGTAATGCTCTCATGTGCTGCAATAGTTAGATAGGTGTTCTAATCCCATTCATGGCATTTGTGAGCCTTTGTATGTGTAGGGCACAATGCTTTTCAGGACAGTCATTGCCTTTCTTTGACAAGCCTGCTGATGTCATTCCCTGTGAAATACACCTTTGGTGTAGGAGTTTCCCAGCAATCTCCATGGTGAGTGCTGTTACTGCTTAATGCTGTAGTGTGCTGTAGCACCTCGGTAGGTGTTCTAATCCCAGTCAAGGTAACTGTGACACTTTTGGTGTGTGTGCATTTGTCATACATATCCTATGTGAAGCACAAAGCAATGTGGAGCAGGTTTTGGACTTTTCCTATATGTTGGGCCTATTAAATGTCATGATGTTCACCTTTCAAGTGTAACAGATGTCAAACATCACAGTGGCTGGGGTAACCAATCTATACCCCACATGTGACATCATGGCATGGGGAACAATATAGGCAACACCTGTATTACCCAGAGAACACTCTCCACCCATGTCCCGGACACAAACACACTTGGCCAGGCAACAACCAATAGGTTGGTAGTCCCACAGATGGTAACCATGGTGTGATTGCAGTGACTACAGATGACATGACACCCTGCCCCATCCCTACAATAGTGAATGCATTGCATATAGTGCTCCATCGCTATGCACCCCGATGGACACCTGCTACAACTGTCAAGCCAGCAAATGTTAACCACAAAGGCCATGCCATGCCATATATACACATGCCCTGTATGGACAGATGCCACTGACACCAGTGAATACTGAGGGGATAACAGGGGGAAGCTGCCTGAAGGTATCTGGATGTACATTACCATTCAATTCACCTTGGGTAAATGCAGGCCTACTGCTTCCTGCCATACAGACTGTTCTCTTTGTCAGTGCGATTGTGATGGTTTTAGTCATGCCTTTTTATATCAGAGATAAATCCCATTGTATCTACTTTGGTATGTACCCCCTAGGGACTGTGTATACACTGTAGATGGAGGCTGCCGGACTGTACATTTGCATTACTGACAGTGGATTGCTTGTTATCCTGTGGCCCAGTCTCTGTCTACTGTTGTACTACTTGAAGGCCTTGACCTGGACAGCAACATATGTACTCCTTTCCAGAATACTGTATACCTTTATCTGTTAGACAGTTGCATTTCTCTGTCTAAATGTATTTCAGAGTCTACACAGCTATATGACATGGCATACAGTACTGTAGTAGTACACAAAACATTTTCCCTATGTATGCAAACCTGTGTGTGGTGTTATATCCCGTGACCTGTCTGTTGGTATATGTTGCAGGCAACAGTTGTCACTTGTATGTTTGGCTCATACAGTATCCATGTGGTATGCTGGTTACTGTAGCCATAGTGACTGTACCGTATTGTGTGCCCCCTCTACATATGTATCTCCCTATACATATGTCTGTGTGTGTATGTGTAGTTACATATATATCTATATATAGGTATGTGTATATATATATATATATATATATATATATATATATATATATATATATATATATATATATTTATGTAACTGCATATATGTGTCTGTGTATATGAAACCTAGAAATGTTGAGTGGGTCCACATTGTACATCCTCTATGGTAGCCATACTGTACAGCATGATATGTTATCGATACCAGCCTGTCAGCATACAGGTGGGATGGAGTACTATTAACATCCTGTGCCCATGTTATGTCAGGTCTTGGGTTTGGGATTTGTGTTCCTTTGTCAGTGTATGGAGCAATGCTTTTGAGGCCATTCATAGGCACTACAACCTCCATTGCCCTACTTTGGCAAGTCTGCTGACATCAACTGTGAAATACACCTTTGGGAAAGAACATCCCCGTAATCTCTGTGGCACATGCTGTAACTGCGTAATGCTATAGTGTGATAAACTAGTTGGGTAGGAGTTCTAATCTCAGCCATGACAACTGTGTGTGTTTGTAATTCATAACCTGTGTGGAGGTGGCTATGACTGTGTAACACCTGGACCCATCGAGTAGCTGGTTTTGTAATTTTCCTATATGGTGGCCATATTATATGTCACAATGTCTACCTTACAAGGATGACAGATGTCAGTCAGCTGAGATTCTGGGGTGCTAATCCACACCCCTACATATGATTCAAGGCCTGGTGAACAAAGTAATCAACTAGTATTACACAGATTGCACTATGAACCTGTGTCACATACACAAACACACTTGCCTAGACAACTGCCGCTATGTTGGTAGCACCCTGCATACTGTTCACACATAGCAAGCATGGTGTGATTGCAGTGGGCTATAGAGGGCATGGCTCCCTGTCCATCAGTACAATAGGCACATAACTGAAGACAGTGCACCTTCACTATGATCCCCAATGGATGCCTACAACATCTGTGGTGCCATCAAATGTGGTCCACTAAGGACTGTCCATGAGCACACCCTGCCACAAGAGGTCAGGAGTGGAACATGCGATGATAACAATCTGTGTACATAACATGGGCTAGACCCCCCAAGTACCATTCCACATGTCACTGTACATGCATGTGGGAGGTGTGCACATCCCAGACACTGTCCATGTCAAGGACTAAGGAACACATACATGGAAAGCAATGCACAGTATGGCCCACACGCAATAGTTACCCAGGTGACTGGATGGTGAATACAATACCCAGCTTTGTGAGGAAACGAGACACTACACTCCTGAGCCATACTGAAGACCATTGTCATGTCGCCTGGTGCTAAGGTATACCCATCACCTAGCCTTGTATATCCATCTGGCACATTCGACCACTACACACCCATGAAACAATGCACCCATGCATGTCAGTACTGGCACCCTGTGTCTGTGTGTGTGTGTGTTGTATGTTGCCTATGACCACATTCACACTCACTATAATTGCCATGGGCATATTGAAGCATGCTGTCTGATGTCAGACACCTCCAGATACACTTTGCCTTTATAACCTCTGTATAACCCCTGTGGTGCGTGTGATACCTGCACAATACTGTGTTGTGGCAATCTTACTAGTGATGAGTTGTATCCCTGGCCATGCCAAGTGTATCAGTGTGTGTGTGTCCCTGTTAGAGTGTGGCTATGTTGATGCAGACACCTGTTCATGTGGATAGGTACGTGTACTAGACCTACCGTATAGCTACCATATCACTGTTGCAGATGTCACTTACTATCACATATACATTTGGAGGACTCCTCAACATGTAATGTATGTGGCACATCCAATGACTACTTAGACATGTGATAGCAGTACATAGTTAGTCAGGGGTTTGATATCCTGGACTGGTAGGTGTGTGACACAAAAAACATGCTTACATTTTACCATCCCTGACTTATCTTTGCCTCTGTCTGCCTCTCTCACTCCCTCTCTGGTGGATATGGAGATGTACACCTGCTTTGCTTAGGCAGCAGCATGTGTGTTGTCAGTGATGCTCATGATCAGCTGATAGCCTCTGCACGAATTGCAGCCCTCCTGTAGCTGATTGCATGTGGGACAACCGTGGTAACATTCCCATAGCCAATTGCATGGAAACACACTCAAATATCTAGGAACATCATGTTGGTGTTGGGCCTTTTCATTCACTGTGAGCAGTATCTAGATCTGTTGTTTGGCAAACAACATCACAGATGGATTGGGGACTTACCTCTGACAACATACACTGTGGAAACAGGCCAACACACAGGAGGGGGATGTGCCTGTCTTGACTACAGACTGTAAGTGCTGCTATACTGCAGTTGGGGTAATGTTGGCTTAATAGGGTGTGTGTGGATATGGCTGTCCTACATGTTTTAATACTTGTCATGTCAATGATATGTTTATGAGGAAACCCCATCTGTAGGGTCGTCTGTGGACTGGGCAGTGTGAGGTGCCTTGTGTTCTTTGTGTTACCCACAGAGCACCTATCTTTCAACTGCAGAAGGTAATGTGAGGATTGCAGTCAGTAGATGGTGACAGCCGGGAGAGTTACTGACTTCATATCCCTCATAGGACATATGTTGCAAAAAAACCTGTTACAACAGTAAATGTATGAGGTTATCACAGCAGCATGTCAATATTAGCCTTGTGTTTGTGCCTCCAGCCACAACTCTGTCAACCTTTGTACATATGTCATGCAGTAAGGGGTGCATATGTTCTGTACACCATATTCATTGACAGCATACATGATAACAAGCCAGTGAGATATCACACTGCTGCACATGCTATGTATAGAAGGGGTTATATTTGAGGACATAGTCTGGGCATTCTGTGGTTGAGTGTACAGTACTGAGGTAGTCTGGTAATTGTCGACAGTGTGTGTATAGTGAATATGTACCTTGGCCTGTGTAGAGACTGTGGTAGATGTCATTGTACTTGGTCCTGTTCTATCTGATGTTACATGCTGCTCCACTGTATGTCACCCTATCAGCTTACATGTTTGTAGGGGCAAACCACATGTGCCATACCACAGACAGGCATCGGACCACACTGTGTAGTGACCCAGTATATGTAGGGTTGGTGTGTGAGTGGTACATATGAGGATGGCGTTGATCAGATAGTCCATATACTGTAATATTACGCTAGCTAACCATATGTGGCTGTGGCTGTGTTCACATTGGTTGTGGTTATGCACTTTCACACAGGTGTCTGTTACTCTGTGATGTGACATGCCTGTAGAGCTTGCTATCTATGCAGGTGCATGTGTATTCCCACATAGGAGATGTAGGCCAGTGTTGTGTCAGTCTGCTTGTAGCCTGCACTGTGCTTTGTTACATGCCTAGCAGCTTACTGTATTTATGCAGTGAGATGTCATATCCAGATACTTGCCAGATGTACTGCTGCCAGGCCACCATAACAGTCATGTATATCAGACATAGCAGTGGGATGCTGTACGGATGTATGTCACTAACTAGTGGGTAGTATGTGGCCATAGCTCCTCTGTACCAGCGGTTATTAAGTGTCAGGGCAGACAGAGGGATATGAATGCATAACCTATGGGGGCAAATGTATACCAGTATTTGCATGATATACCCATCTACATGACTGTTAACATACACATTGTCAGGCTTGGTCCACATGTCTTGCATGAAGGGGTTCTGTGTATACCCCTGGACTTACCAGAATGTGTCAGACTGTCCACATATATTGGCCATATCTCAGCTGTAGTCCACAGGGAAATTACTGTGCTAGGAGTGGTACAGACATGCCCCTCGTACTCGTACACGCTCCATGTAACCCTGGGAGGTTGGGCAGTGCACCTTCATTAATATGCATGGCACGCTGCCATCCTCCTCCTACATGGGTGCTTCCTTGTAGGACTACGCTAGTCCTGCATGGAAGATTAGTGAATCCGGGGGTCTGTCTCACAATTTTGCTTTTATTATATTTCAACAAAACACTTATTCAGCTGGATTTCAAGTTGACCAGTTAATGATGTAAGCAAGAAATAAAGAACCCCCTTACTAAAATATGGTAACTTTCTTTGTTCATAAACAAATCATAAGATATATTAAAAAAAAGCTTTTATCATTGAAAAACATGTAGAACAATGTCTGTAATCACTTCTAGAATGAAATAATTCAGTTGCCTTTCAATGAGAGAGACTGAGATTGACTGACTGATTGATTGATTTACTAAATGATTGACTTTTTTACCACAAAATGAAAAGTTCATTTCATTTACATGACAGCAGAAAGATACAATCTTTCCAGTCTGTTCTTACCTTGAAATTATTGATTCAAGCCAGTAAATAATATAAGCCTGTAATTCTCTCATTTAAAACAAACATAAATGTCCAGTTTGACAGTAATAACTTCATTTTGATGGTTGTCATCCAGCACTTCAGTTCTCATAATTATTGTCCATTTTGCTCCACCTACAATCCCTCTGACAATACTGTGCAGTCAAATCTCATGTCCACATTTTTTTTTCCTTTTCTTTTCAAGGAAAAATAATGACAGAGTTCTCCTAGTCTTAATACAATTCTTTTCCAGAGAATACACACATCTGTAAACTTTTACATGAACATCTTTCAACAAGTTGATATCCTTCTTCTTGAAGTATCTCCAGAATGAACACAAAGTGAAAAGTTAGGCTTCACCAGAGCTTACGAATGTGACATGTTACCTTTTTGAATCTTGAATGCAAACCTGTCAGAATACACCTTAACATTATGTATGCTGATGGTATACACATCCCACACTGCTGCTGGTAGCCTGGTCATAGTAGGATAACAAGCCCACTTGACTCACTTCTCATCCAATACTAGATCCACTATTCCTAGGTAATACAGCATATAGGAATTGCTGCAGACCAACTGCAGAACACTTTACCATATAAATATTAAACCACAAATGACCATTGAAGTTTTTTTTTTTTCACGGAACTTTCTGTGTGGAAAAACAAGTCAAGTAGAGGAATCAAGGTAAACTTCATCTGCTGAAAGCTCTATGTCACGTGTACCTGTAAGTAACCTTAAAACTGAATCATACCTGCCTGACAGCACCGTGGACAGACACTTTGAATAACCACACTGTTGTTCTCTACACTACTCATTCCATTCCATTATTTCTTCTAGTTATCTGTCGCATAAGTAGTGATCGATGGCCTGCCAGAAATCTGAAAAAGGGACAAAAAACAAGATCAGTGTGAAATGTCGGTACATCAACTTATAAATCTGGTATATTAAAAAAAGATTTAAGTGGTCTGAAGGGTCTTCAGTTATGTAATATTAAACTGTATTGATGAGCAGATGAAAGCCTCATTTCACCTTTGCTCACACCACTGACTTAAGAATCATAGGTAAATACTAGGCTAGCCACTTTGAAAATCAAACACTGTCCACTTTGCCTTTGAGGTAAGCACCTTAACCATTATGCTAATACATAAGTAAACCAATCCTGAAATTACGCAGCTTTTAGGTAGAGAAACAAAAAAAAATCAATTTAAATAAAAACATCTTTATGTTGCAACAGTAGATATTTTATTAAAATTGCTTATTTTACAAGTTCATGTCAATGAACTTTGATTCAGCAGTTTATCTGTTGACTTAACATGCATCCATTGTAAAAGCACAGAACCTAGAATTTTGAACACCTAGGAGTTTAACTATGAGGCCTGGATGCCCTTTCCTCTCTTATTATAATTAATTCCTTCTCTTCCTCAGTTATTTTAGTCAGATTATCAGTTGTCTGTATCACTGATTACTAGCCTCCCTTTAAACACAATATCTTAGCTACTTTTTTTAATGGAAAAACTGAAAAAGATGTTAATTTAAATTATGAACTTGAGTCTTATCTTTTTAATTCCCTTTCATTTCTTAATCAGCCTAGTTAAATAAGGCAACAAAACCGCCAGTCTAGCATTCACAGACTTAAAAAAGCAAGGAAATCTATAAGGTGACCTGACCAACAGTTTGTTATTGAAAGGCTTCTCTCTAAAATGTAAAGAAAATATTTTTTGAGTATCCCTGAGCCTAAAACTGTGCACTTACGTATACCTTTAAATATCAGTGTGTGACTTAAAGAGTTAATTACAGCTGTGCAAATAAAAAATATATGCATTTACCAGAATACTTCTCAACCTCATAGAACAAGAGATCTGGACAAAGCCACAAATAATAGGGGGACAAAGGTCCAAAAACAAGGACACTTTTTAAATATTGTGCTTACAAACTTAGAAAATTAATAGAATAACAGGTTTTAAATTAGCATAAATTTTTTGAAGGCAATGGAGTCTGAAAATCAAATGTCTGCCATTATTTTCTGACTTTACTTCCCAATGATTTGTCAGAAAGCTACAATTTTATTAGGGATGGACCAAAAATATGAGTCAAAAATCTGGACATTCCATGAAAATCTGGACAGGTGAGAGCTATGTTTATCAGTAATGTCAAAATGTGATAATAAATGACTATAGAAATATAACATTAAAAATAAGGTATTATAATCTTACAAAGTAACAGTCCTTATAGTTAGTACACCTATGTACTTTCATACACACTAAAACCTGAAAAATGGCACTGATAAGATAAATGTAAGTAATAACATTTCAAAGTCTTCACCTTTCACTTAGATAACATAATCAAAAACAATGAATCTGAATTTTATGAACTCAAAGTACTTATATTTATTCATTTATTTATTGCTTTTGATGACCAGGGTAATCTGACTGGGCTATGGTAATCACATTTCAGCAGCAACCAGGGAGCAATGCTCCAACTGCAAACTAGGCAGTTGTGTACAAGAGAGAAGAATGTTTATAGGTTCATAGGTTGGTACTAGGCTATCGGCCCTAGGGCCTATGCAAGCCTAGCCATAACAATTCCCTGGATATTTCCTCCCACAACATTTACTTCCCTGGACCCCTGTTTAGCAGGGCAACTGACATGATCCCCGGGGTGAATTTCCTATCTCCCATCCAATCATCAAGGTTCCTTTTGAAGAGGGCCAAGGAGGCACTCTGCTTGACATGTATGGGCAGTCTATTCCAGAGTATGGGGAGTCTATGGTTCAGGAACCTATCCCTCCAGCTTAAAGCTTAAATTTACAATATGGACATATGATAACTGAAAGGCAGACATTCTACAGAAAATCTGAAATCAATAAAATATACATCATTAAGTGGAAATACAAGACAAATTGGCATATGCCAAGATGTTTAAAATGTCAAATTATAATTTGCAGTCATGTGTAGCAGAAATAAGAGAGAGAGAGAGAGAGAGAGAGAGAGAGAGCACCCCAGCACTACCAGGCTACAACTCATACCATACATTTCGGCCACAAAACCCGGAACAAAATACAAAAGGCGGGGGAGTATCCATATTCATCAAGGATACCCACACCTCCAGGTTAGTGGCACAGCACGATGCTTCAGAGATCATCCACATGCAACTAACAATGACCAAATCTGCTATTCAAATTATAGCTTGCTACAGATCACCCACCATGTCCCAGGACCCCCACTCCGCATTCCTGGAAACACTGGGAAACATAAAGGTCCTACCAAACACCCTGATATTGGGTGATTTCAATTATCTAAACATTAACTGGGAGAACTACTCAAGTACGAACTCCCTGGCCCAACATTTCCTAGAATTTATAAACTCAGATGCCCTGGATCAACTGGTTAACACCCCCACCAGAGGTGACAACATACTGGACCTGGTCATCACCAACATGGGCGACTGGTGTTCCACACCAGAGGTCAACCCCTTGCTGGTTAGATCTGACCATAAAGTAATCACTCTGGATCTCCACATTCCGCCACCACCCCCAGTCAAAGAAACCACCGTGAAAAACTTTTCAAAAGCAAACTTCACGTTACTTAAGACTGAGGTGGGAAGTTTTAAAGCCCCTATGCTAAAGGATAACACTGTCCAAGCTGCAAAATCCTTTACTTATGCACTCTATGTGCACCTACAAGAATGCATGGATTGTGCTATCCCAAACAAAATCAAGACTCACTCCTCCAAGAAAAAGAAACCAGTCTGGTGGACCCCTGCCATAAACAAGCTATACAATAGAAGGAGGAAACTAGTACAGAAAAGAGTAAAATCCCAAGAAGGGAAGACATCCCTGATCAGTATCAGCAAGAAACTACATTCCCTCATAAAATCATCCAAGGCTAGCTTCAAAAGAAAAAATGCCATGGACTCCAAAGATAACCACAAAGCATTCTTTAGCTATGTCAAGAATCTATGTGTCAATTCTCAGATCTGCTCAGAGTTAGTGCAGAATGGCACAAAATACACTGAACTGACCGATATAGCCAACATCCTGGCAGACAGGTTCAGTGAAAACTTCACCCCCTCATCCCCAAAAGGGCCCATAACTATACCAGAAGAATGTAGTGCCCCTGAAATCACAGACACTCAGGTTAAAACAGCCCTCTCCAAAGCCAAAAGTGCAGCATCAATGGGACCGGATGATGTCCCAGGCTGTGTCCTACACGAGCTCAAAGATGAACTAACCCCTCACCTAAACACACTGTTTAAACTCAGCCTTTCCACAGGCTACATGCCCACAGAGTGGTGCACAGCAATGGTTATTCTGCTCCACAAAGGTGGAGCCACAATGGACCCCGGGAACTATTGCCCTATAAGCCTGACTAGCCTGGTCTGCAAAGCTATGGAGTGCATCATCATGGATCTCATTAACAGAGACATTGGAAACCTCCAAACACTGTACCCAACCCAGTTCGGCTTTGCTAAGGGCAGATCATGCCTCCTAAACCTGGTGGACTTCTTTGAGACAGTTACCAAGGCTATAGATGAGGGAAAGGTGGTCCACACAGCCTACCTAGACCTTGCAAATGCCTTCGACACCATTCTGCACTCAGGTATTATAGACAAGCTGACCAGCCTGAACATAAACCCCTATGTCACGAGATGGGTTGCCAACTGGCTCACGGACAGAACCCACATGGTAAGAGTTGCAGGAGCTAGGTCTGACTCTAAACTGGTTACAAGTGGCATTCCCCAGGGCTCAGTCCTAGGATCCCTCCTGTTCGGCATATACTTCTGAGAGGTACAGGCAAGTGCAGGAGGACTATGGCTCACCAGGTTTGCAGACAACTGCAAACTAGGGGCTATAATTGACTCTCCGGCTGACACAGACATCCTCCAAAAGGGTCTCACTGAGACAGATACCTGGTGTCAAAACCATGGTCTCAAGCTAAATGCCAAAAAGTGCATAGTCATCCCCTTTGGAAAAAACAAAGTACCCACAAACTACCACATAGGTGGTAGCCCCCTAAATACGGAAGACATAATAAGGGATCTGGGGACCTAAGTAGATAGTAACCTCTCCTTTGATAATCACATTGCCAAAGTGGTTAGAAAATCCTTCTATGTGGCCTACTTAATCAAAAAAAGGTTTGCATCCAGATTGAAAGAGGTCATTGGGCCCCTCTACGCATCACTCATCAGACCCATCATAGAGTACAATGCCTCATTTGGGATGTACCTTACAAGACACCTGCAACAACTGGAAAGACCACTGAAGTTCCTCACCAAGAGGATCACTGGCTGCAAGCAGATGCCCTATGCAGCTCGACTGAAGAAACTCCAGCTGTACTCAGTTGCATACCGCCTACTCAGAGGTGATCTCTGCCTGACATACAAGGCCATGTCCAACCCAGAATTGATGGACATGCTTCACCTAAAGAAAACCATATCCCCTTGAGCCACACGCTCCAGGGATCTAAACCTCACCACAACAATAAATAGGACGTGCTGGAGGGATAGATTCCTGTCCCAGAGACTTCCCATGCTCTGGAACAAGATTCCATTCTACATTAGGCAGAGCTCCTCGCTAACCCTCTTCAAGAGAAACCATGACGAGTGGATGGGAAACAGAAAGTTTACCCCGGGGATCACTTCAATGGCTCTGCTGGACAGAGGCACAGGGAACTAATCTAAGGGGACGGCGAAATCCAACACATTCCGGCTAGGCTTATAAATGCCTACGGGCAGATAGCCTAGTACCTACCTATGAACCTATGAACCTATGAGAGGAGGTATGGGAAATATGGGCAGAAAGTAGAAAGGAGGTGCTAAGAGTAGAAAGCAGTAAGAACATGAGATTACAAAAAAAGTTGCTGAAACAACACTTTTAGTATGTATATTTATTAGGTGATACAGAGAGTAAGAAAGTTATATTGAAGATGAAGTAGATGTAGAAGGTAGTGAGTTTGAGATAGAATTTTGTTGGAGGAAAAACTTCTCAGTTGGTAAGTAAAGACAACAGATGCGACATTTAAAGCAAAGTGATAAAAGACAGCTTGACATTTTCATTGAGAATGTAGACTGTTGAGGAATATATGTGTAATGAGGATGTATAAAGGCCAGGGTAGTCTAGCCTGAGGATGGGACAAGAGCAGAGCCAAGTATTCTTAAAGTGTTGTTTAAGCAACTTTTTGTAATCTAGATAGGTTGATTTGTTGTCTGATGGTGGTAGGGACAGAGTTCCCAATTTTGGAGGCATTATTTGAGTACTAGGATAGACCATCAGAGTTGTGGGCATTATGATTAATAGCTACTTGTCCATGGAGTGGAGTGACCATGCAGTGGTGTAAGGTTACACTAAAGCTTGGAGTGCATGACAGTTTTGAGGTTTGCAGATTATATTATGGACAGCTGCTAACTGGATTATAGAGAGACAGTGTGCAAGTTCTAGCCATTATAATTGCTTTAACATTAGGCAGTGGTGGGATTTAGAAGATTGGTTAGTGAGAAATTTAACTATATTGTTATAGGATTGTTCATTTTTGTTATTAGACATTCATGAAGGAGATGCAGATGGAGGTATTATATAGTATTGAAGGTGGGATATATGCAGATTTTTTTTTTTTTTGGGCCTTGCTATTTAAAAGCATTTGCTATGATACTGGAGTCCAGCTTTCCTGTGGGTTTTCTTTAGCTTGTTGTATTTGAATATCAAACTTTAAAAGATTATCTATAATGACACCAAGTAGCTGTGTGTGAGTCAGAAGCTTGATAGGAGTGTTTTGTTTGATGAGGTGATGGAGAAGTTATTTTTTGTAATGGATATAGATTTTGATGTGAAAAGCAATAATCTAGTTTTCTTAGCATTCAGCAGAAGGTAAGAATTGCTGAGCAAGGTTTCTAGGTAAAAATGCATTTTGTGTCTTTTCCTGATGTTTTTGGAGGGACTTAGTTGCAGTTATCAGTTTACAATTTTCATTATACCGAATGACAGTTAGTAGCAGTTTAGAGGTCATTAATAAAAAATATTAAAGAGCATGAGGCCAAGGACTGCTCCTTGTGGCAATTCAAATGAGATGGGCAAGAATGGAAATGATCTTTTATGTACTTTTAATGTTTGTAGCATGTTAGAAAGGATACAAACATTACTATCAATCCAAGAGAGGGTGGGGGTGTCAAGACCTATTAAAATAAGACTATGGAGAAGAATTTAATGTGATACAGATTCAAGTGCCTTAGATATGTCAAGGAATAGAAAAACAGAGTTTACAGAGTCTCTGTGATGGCTGATATGAGCAGTGAAATTAAGGAGAGCTGAGGAAGTGCTGTGATATGGCCTGAAACCTTGATGACAGAGGACATGAGGTTATCTATTAAATGTTTGTGAAGTTGGGACGGAATACACTTTTCAAGGACTTTCGATAATGGAGAAAGGGTGGCTACAGGGCAGTAATTACAGAATTCATAAGACACTCTTCCTTTGTGTCAGGGAATAATGATTTTTTTTTCCCAGATCATGGGCACATGCTTTTCTTGGATAAAACTTTTTATGAGGATAGAGACAGGGTATGCTAAATGACTAACAGCCATACTAATATATTCTGAGTGAAGATTATCAGCAGCAAGCTTAGTGCATGCTAGCTCACAAAGTGTTTTATTTATGTATTTATTTATTTACATAAATCTCCCCTCCTCCTCTTCTTTAATTTAATTACTTCTTTTTATTCAGCTCTAACTCACATGACTTCTGCTTCTCTGTAATCAGTTATATTAAACTGTAATCTACTTGTTGCTCATTTGTTGATATTATTACGATGTAAATTTGTATGTTTCAATGTTTTTCTTGTTATGTGACAACATTTATATGTAACTTTCTGTCACAATTGTTGATGTTATTCTTTTATGCTTTGTACCGGCTTTGTTTACTCTCTGTTAACTGGTATGTTAACTTTTTGTTACCATCCTCATTTTCTTCTATTGGTAGGGAGGCCCTAGTGCTGAGTATTTGCAGTGGATGACAAGAGGAGTCTGAGGGGGTCTGGTGACTGATCTCTTCAGTGAGGCTCGGACTGACATCTCTTTGGAAGGAGTAGTAATATCCTAGTGGCTATCCCCTATCTAGGTTCGAGAAATTTAAGCAGTGTTGCAAGAGTTTGTGGGCACGTTCACTGGGAAGCCTGTGGATACAGGACCCCAAAGGCCTATTAAGCAGGCCCCTTATAGGGTATCTGAGAGAGTCAAACAGACTCTGATGGAGGAGATACAGGAAATGTTGGAACTGGGAGTCTGGGAGTAATTCGGAAATCCAACAGTCCCCTGGGCCTCCCCAGTAGTGCTAGTACCAAAGAAAGATGGTAGCATCAGATTCAGTGTGGACTACAGAAAACTAAACAGCCAAAGAGAGTCAGATGCTTACCCCATGCCTAGGATAGATGAAGCCATAGATCAGCTGGTCGGGGCTAAGTATCTAACCACTATTGATTTGACCAAGGGCTATTGGCAGGTGGCCTCAACTCCCACCTCTAGAGAAAGGTCAGCTTTTGTGACTCCTTTTAGATTATATGATTTCATGAAGATGTCATTTGGGATGAAAAATGTCCCAGCAACCTTCCAAAGGCTGGTGGATCATATTCTAGCAGGAGCAGGTGATTATGCCCTTGCTTACCTGGATGATATTGTCATCTACAGCCATTCCTGGCAAGAACACCTTCAGCAGGTCAGGGAGGTCCTGAGCAGACTGCAAAGGACAGGGTTGATCATTAAACCCAGTAAGTGTCAGGTGGGTATGGCAAAGGTCTCCTACCTGGGACATAAAGTGGGAAGTGTGAAGATTAGGCCAGACCCTGCCAAAGTGGAAGCTATTCAGGTGTGGCCTGCCCCTGTTACCAAAAAGCAGGTGAGGGCATTCTTGGTGACAGAGGGTTAGTATAGATAGTTTATTCCCAATTCAAGTACAAAAGCGGCTCCCTTCACAGACCAGACAAGGAGGAACAGGCCAGACAAGTTAGTGTGCACCCCAGCCTGTGAGCAGGCATATCAAAAGCTTAAAAGGGCTTTGAAAGGACCCACTGTGTTAACCAATCCACATTTCAGCAAATAATTTATTGTGCAGGTAGATTCTTCAAGCCATGGGGTGGGGGCTATATGCAGCCAAGTTACCTGAGAGAGAGAAAAGCACCCAGTTGTATATCTCAGCTGTTGACTCCAACCCATGGAGGAATGTTATGCAGCTGTAGAAAAAGAATATCTGGCTATAGTATGGGAACTGAAGAAACTTCAACCTTATCTGTATGGAAGAAAATTCACTATGATTACACACCAGTATCCCGTAACATGACTACATCAAGCCAGCCAACAAAATGCCAAGTTATTAAGGTAGAGCCTAGAATTGCAGGCATCTGACATGACAGTAGAGCACCATAGTGGGGTCAGCAATGCCAATGCAGATGGAGTCTCAAGACATGGTATAGGTTAATGTGGTCTCAAACAGGCTCATTTCTTTCAAGCAATGTTTTTCCAGGGTCACTGGAAAAACTAACTTGCGCCTTCAAAGGAGGGAAGATGTAACGATGTGAGGTATTGCCATCTGTGCCAGCAAGAATAGGGCACTGCATGTGTAACATATGCCAGCATAATTAGCTGGAGTTTTGTAACTAATTTTGTGTCATTTGACTATTACACTGATTTCTACAGATGCTTGAGTTACAAATATATCAACAGTATGATTATAACTGATTCAATGTATATGTTTAAACCAAGAATTCTGGAAGAGAAGAGTAGACGTTCTTGAGGTTATTCTGTAGCTTTCAAATACTGCAACAGCTCTTAGCAAAGCTCTGAGTGTGTATTGCACCAGTTTTTTAGGTTTCAGCACAGGAAATTGTTGTGATGCCTAATTGATGCTTAATTGCTTCTTAACAGCAAGACTGGTATTGATAAACATATATTAAAATGCTTTTTGTAAAAGTAGTAAAACTATGTATTTTATTAATATTTTATTAATGTAACACATTTTAAAATTGAAAATAATCTGAAAACAGGTTTGTTTTACTGCAATATCAATAACTTTACAACAAGTATAATAACGTTAGTTATTAAACTAATGACATGTTGTTTTCCATGTTATTTCAGGAGACATAAGTGACAGTAAATTTGCAGTCATTCTTAATTTGGCCTGTTTCCTTCAGCTGATGTCCTCCCCCTATTCTCTGCAGAGTGTTATATGCCTAAAGCTATGAAAGATAAAATTCTAATGACATAATACTATTAGATGAAGGTATCTGAAGATGAAACTTATTGAAAGACAAGTAGTACTATACCCTTTGTTTTCATATCCCTGACTACTATGTAATAATAGCAGGCCTGCAACAACATGCTCTTTTGCAGCATATTTATACAAAACCCCTATATTTTCAATAAATACTTTTGAAGCCAATCACTTAGTGGCATCTTAATATTCTGGTTGTATAATGACAGCTTGTAAGCTATTAAACTTTTCTATAATACTGATGTTCTTCGTGTTTCACTGTTGCAGTCATCACATTTGGGTTATCTGCTTGCAGTAGATTTCAGTCGGCCTGATTAACAAAGTCTTGGGTCCTGCGTCGGTTGCGGTCTCTTCTTCCATAATGTAAGGTCGTCAGGGGTATAAAATATGCAGCCGATGCCATTACATCAGTCTTTCTTGCTGTGCGCTGCCCGAAGCAGAAGCAGTTCACAAGTGCCGGTCAGCCGACTTCTGAAATTCTCGTTTTCGAGTTTTAGAACCGAAGTCTTAAACTAAACGGTGAGTACCCCGTTGGGGAAATTTTTTCTTGCTCTTAACTGATGTCAGTAAAAGTAAATAATTGCATTACTTGTGGAAAGCAAATACCTTATAAAAATTTTCATTCGTACTATATTCCTTGCCTAGGCCCTGACCACGACGTACCTCGCTGTCAGTTCAGTGCATTATTTAAACCATGAACTATCCGTTGCTGGTATATTTTTGCTTCTAAATATTTTGGTTATCGGTTCAATTATCCTGGTATGTCTTCAGTAAGCCATCCGACTACCAACATTCTGAAAAAACGCAAAGCTAAAGACAGAGACAGGCCGCCTAGGTCCAAAGCTGCCGATGACGCTTCTCCTAAGCTAGTCACCAGTTCGCTGGTACTCAGTGAGGCGCTTTCGCAACCCCTGATACCCACAACTTCAGATTCACAGGCCTCTACTGAGACCCATTCGGAGTCCGGTATGCCGTGAGATGCTTCAACTGTGGAATCTGCAGATGTCTCTACCTTGGATGGGTCCTGAGCCGCTGTGCAGGCACCAGCTTCTGAGGGTGAATTCAGGCCTACTCACTTGCGTATTAAACCAACATAATTTTCTTCTTGAAGGCCTAAATCTCAAATCATTCCTAGAAAACTGATGCCCAGACCACATGATCAGGCCTCTATGCCTAAAAAACAAATGATAAGAATGGCTGAAGACCTTATTACTTTAATTAGGGGAAGCCAACCTTCCCCCTCTAAAACACCTAGGACTGAGTTTGCTTATGACACTTCTGACCAGGATTCTGAATTTTCTGTTTCCTCTGATGACCAGGGTTTACCCTTATCTACATGTGAAGATTCTGATGCTGAAGACTCTACTCCCTCTGCTTCTCCCCCAGAGGATTTCTCTTTTGGTGAAACCTTGCATACTCTCAGGTATCATTTTCATTGGGAAAGTCAGGATTTCTCTGATTCTAAAAAGGGGCTTAGGGATTTCTTACTCCTGCCCCAGCACAGGCATTTAGCCATACCTCATGTACTAGACATTGTTGATGATGCCTTTTCGGAATCTAGTTTGGCCCCTGACTCTTTACCTCCTGCTCCCAGAAAACCTGATAGATATTACAGGGTCCCTGACTCTCACAAGTTCCTTTTTAAAAATCATTCTGCGGATCCTGAGACCATTTCACAGGGACCCAAGGGCATTAAAGCTACTACTGCCAAAAATCCTACCCCCTCTGATAGAGACTCTAGGGCGCTGGATAGATAGGGTAAGAAGGTATACACTTCTGCAACTTTGGCCATTAGGGCCTTAAACTGCCAGTTTCACATGTTAAAGTATCAGCAGCATATTATTGGATTTCTTAAACAGAAAATTATGTTGATTCCTGATTGTGCTGAAAATAAGGAATTACAGGATTTACTGCATTCAGCTGAACAGGTTGGAAAACATACTTTGCAATGTGGTTTTTATTCACTAGAGGCATCTTGCAGGGCTGCTGTAACTGGGTCTGTACTTAGAAGGCATGCTTGGCTTAAGGAGCAATCCTTGCCAGATCATGTTAAAGTGAAATTACTGGATGCTCCCTTAAACCAGGACTGTCTGTTTAGCAACAAGGCAGAAGAAGTTCTTAAAAAGATGGAGGAAAAAGCTAAATCCATGCAAACTGTTAAAGTTTTTTTACAAGTACAACCTCCAAAGTTTAGTAGGCATTGGCCTTCCAAGAATTGGTCCTTTCCTGCCTCTTCCTGACCTTCTCAGTCCAAACCCAGAGCCAGCAGAGCTCCCAGGCTTCAGTCCCAGGGTACGCACAGGACTAAGCAGTGGGGGGGGGGGGCTCCACTTCCAAATCTGGGAATAATAAAACTCCCCCCTATGGTAAACTGTCTCAATGACTTCTTTTTAAAACTTCCAAGCACTTCTCAATTGACTGCCCCTTTGGGGGTAAAGATTGTTCTTCATGCCAAGAACTGGGAACTCATTAACCAGGACAAATGGGTTTTAAATATTGTGTCCCAGGGATACAGATTTCACTTCCACATGTTACCAACACCAAATGGGTGGCCAGATCTACCCCCAAATCAGTGAGCAGAGGCCCAAAAGCAAGTACTTTCTCTCTTAAGCATGGGGGCTACTCAATTGGTACCAAAAGAGGAAAAGGGACAAGGTTTCTACTTGAGACTTTTCTTGGTACCCAGAAAAGACAATTCATGGCATCCTATCCTGGACCTGTCCACTCTAAACACCTTTTTGGTGATTCCAAAATTCAAGAAGCTGACTCTTCACCAGTTGCTCCCTACACTAGGCAAAGACACCTGGTTGGCAACACTAGATTTAAAGGAAGCATACCTGCACATCCCAATCAGGGAATCTTGCAGAAGATACCTATGCTTCAAAACAGGCTACATGCACTATCAGTTCTCTGCACTGCCCTTTGGCTTATCTACTGTTCCCAGGGTATTCACAAAGTGCCTAGCTCCTGTCATTGCATTTTGCAGGCAAAGAAATATTCAAAATTAACCATACCTGGATGATTGTTTAATTCCGGCAGAAAGTCAGGACATAATTTTGAATCATCTGGCCTTTGTAGAAAGGGTACTAACTTGTCTGGGGTACACCATAAACAAAAATAAATCACACCTGGTACCCTGTCAACAAATTATATTCCTGGGAGCAAGCTTGAATACAACTTCCCAGATGGCTTTCCTCACGCCGGAGAAACAAATTCATTTGACAACCTACTTCAAATAAGTGGCCACAAAATACCTGCTATCTGCAAGGCAAATACTACAGACCTTGGGTTTCATGGCCTCCTGCATTCTTCTAATTCCATATGCAAGACTGCATACGAGGAAACTGCAATGGTATTTAAAAAGCCTATGCTGTCAACATTCTCAGGATCTAGATGCAATGATTCCTATCATACCTTGCCTACGCCTAGAGTTCCTTTGGTGGGCAGAGGCCACCCAAACCCTAACAACAGATGCATCAGACTATGCATGGGGGACTCACCTGGCAGGGAAGTGCATTCAGGGAAAATGGAACCCAAGTCAAATGCACCTGCATATCAATCAAAAAGAACTGTTAGCTGTACAGAATGCTCTGACAGCTTTCAAGGACCACATTCTTCCTGGACAATTAATGGTAAAGACAGACAATATCACTGTTATGTGGTACACAAACAAGCAGGGGGTACCCATTCTTACCCCCTCTGCAGACTAGCCATGGCATTGTGGAACACAGCCTTGAGCTACCATATGCATCTACAAGCTCAATTCCTGCCAGGAAAACTAAATACACTGGCAGACGGACTAAGCAGAAACCTCATGGACCCACATGAGTGGAAACTGGAACCAAGGACTTTTAACATGTTGACAAGCAAATGGGGGAGCCCAGATATAGACCTGTTTGCCTCCCCCCAGAACTATCAATTGGACAAATTTTGCACAAGGACTCCCCACAAACAAGCATTGAAAGTGGATGCTGTGTCCTGCAGCTGGAAAAACCTATCAGTTTATGCCTTTCCTCCTCTGCCTCTGCTCTCCAAAGTACTACTAAAGATCAAACAAGACAAACCAAGGACAATTTTGATTGCACCAGACTGGCCACACCAACACTGGTACCCCCTCTTGCGCAGTGTGTCACTGTTGGCCCCATGGCACGTGCCTCAGACTCCTAGCCTGTTGTCTCAGCAGGAGAACCAGATTCTGCACCCTCAGCTTCAAACTCTGAACCTAGCAGCATGGCTAATTTCCTAATCTCTCCTTTACCATCCCTCAATAAACCAGTGATGGATATAATTTTAGAGGCAAGGAGGCCTAGTATTAGAAAATCTTATGCTGAAAAATGGAAAACATTCTGTGCCTGGAACCAATCTCAAGGGATGAGCACAGCAGCACCCAATTTACCTCAGATTTTACAATACTTAACTGAGATGCTTCACAAGGGCCTATCTTTTTCCTCCATCAAAATTCACACCTCAGCCATTTCAGCTCATTATAACACAGAACCTCCCCTCTTCTCTTATCCACTGCTCAAGCAGTTCCTCAGAGGGGTCAAAAATTTAAGACCACCAGGAGAGCTCCAACTCCAGCCTGGGACCTTAACTTTGTATTGCAGAAACTCACTCTCCCTCCTTTCGAGCCAGCTGATACTGCAGATTTAAAATGTATTTCTTGGAAAACAGCTTTCCTTTTAGCAATCACTTCAGCTTGAAGGGTATCTGAATTACAGGCCCTTATGGCAGTGGAACCTTTCATCATCTGTCATGCGGACAGGGTGTCTCTCAGAACCAAT
This sequence comes from Protopterus annectens, assembly GCF_019279795.1. NCBI lineage: Eukaryota > Metazoa > Chordata > Ceratodontiformes > Protopteridae > Protopterus > Protopterus annectens. The sequence continues at coordinate 964,809,590 of NC_056731.1, read as the reverse complement.
CCCTCCTTCATGCCCATGGTGGTATCCAGTGTGGCTCTTAATCAGTCCATCCATTTGCTAACCTTCTTTCCTAATCCACAGAACAAAGGGGAATGGATACTGCACTCCTTAGATGTGCACAGACAACTTAGATTCTACTTGGACAGGACTAAACCTCAAATGAAATCTGAACAACTGCTGGTGGTATTTGCTGCAGAGACAGAGGGGAAGGCTATTTCAAAGCAAACCATTTCTAAATGGATAGGCCATTGCATTCATTTCTGCTATAAGCACCATGAAAAACCTATCCCACAGGGGATCAGACCCCACTCAACCAAGGCTGTATCTACCTCTACAGCCTTTCTCAGAGGCGCCCCTACCAGGGACATTCTAGAAGCTGCTATCTGGAGTTCTGTACATACTTTCACCAAGCATTACCTTTTGCCAATTTTCTCTAAGTCCAGAGCTGGCTTTGCCACTGCAGTCTTGCAGGGCCTTATAGCTGGTCCTAATGCTATCTAAATTCCTCCTCCCATCCTTAGCTCTGGGAATCTGCCCAAACGTGATGACTGCAACAGTGAAACATGAAGAACATAGTACAGTTGTGTACACTTACCATAAATGTAGATGTTCGAGTGTATTCACTGCTGCAGTCCTGGTTACCCTCCCTCCAGCCCCCTGACTTCTTTTGGCTATACTTCTACTCTCCTTTACTAAGCTTAAAAGCTTTTTGGTGTATTTGCTTTTTTGTTGGCAGTATAACCTTGTATTTTTATATATTTAATTGCTTCCCATTAGGGGGGCACCTGACATCTGGGGCAAGAAAAACTGATGTAATGGCGTCGGCAGCATGTTTTATACCCCTGATGACCTGACGTCACAGAAGAAGAGACAGCAACCGAAGCTGGACCCAAGACTTTGTTAATCAGGCTGACTGAGGGCTACTGCAAGCAGATAACCCAAATGTGATGACTGCAACAGTGAATACACTCGATCATCTACATTTATGGTAAGTGTACACAACTGTACTTTCTGTTTTCCTTACAAGCTAGTGCCTGGGATTGTAGTCATGTTTGCCCCATCTTGCTAAGACACTGTGTGAGTTTTCCTTATATGGCCTTTCCTGTGCAATATATTTAGAGAAACATAATCTAAAGCAATCAAATAATGCCATAGTAATTTTTCCAATCCTGCATACATTTGTTTCTCATAACACTGTAGTGACCCAGTATAAAATTCCATAAAGGAATCGTCTAAGCATGAATATTTAAGGAAAAGAAGTGACTAGTACTGAGGAAATGAGATATAACTGATTATATTCTGAGCAACGAATGATAAAAATATTAAAAAAAAAAAGTAAAATTAGTAAGAGGTCAGAATGAGTCCAAATTACACTTACATTCATTGGCAGGATTGCTTTAAATGTATGAATAGTTGTAACTTGCACTCATGTGCTTTAAAACATATGATAAAAACTAGACAGACATTTTGTCAGAGATTCCTTAATCATCTCACCGTTAAAAATAATGGTACAATAAAAGAGTGTATAATATATGAATAATAAAAATTATCATGAACAAGCTGTGCTCATTACAACTGCAACCAGTATATTTTAAAAGAAAACTATCAGGGCTCATTTCTTTCCTGAGTTAAAGATTGAGAAACAGAAGGACATACTGAATTTTTCCTCAGCAAATCATTGTGGAAGCCTGACATAGTTTTCTAAAGGATATTTGAAGAGAATGTGTTTTTTTAGATAAACGCACAAATGAACTGATCCATGACTGACAATTTTCAACCAGGAGCCAAGCAAGATTTGCAAGGATATATGTTGACCAGAAACACAGACACAGGTACACAGATGCTGTGCAATGGCACATACACAAACACACACACACACACACACACACACACACACACACACACACACACACACACACACACACACACATGCACACACAAACAAAAACATCCATGCAGAGACACACACACACACACACATATATATATATATATATATATATATATATATATATATAGAGAGAGAGAGTTCACTTTTCAGAGAATAACTTATAAAAAGGAGGAAGTGCCATGCAATGACCTTTTTAGCAATGTGTGTGCTTTTGTCCCTTTTTGTAAAGACTTTATCAGACATTTACAAACTCATGTCAGCAGTTCTTTCTAGAATCACATCATATCATATGATCCGTCATGACTAATAAAATCTCTTTTGTTAATATTACTTTAAAGTTAAATTTAGTATTTCAGCAACATTAACAAAAACATCAAATAATATATTTTCCTTTCCTAAGACTTATGTTTATAAACTGAATCTTTAAATGACCACTTCATTTAATCCTTGTGTCAAATATTCCCCTACTGACAGCTGCCACTGCTTTTCTGTTTTATTCAACAAATTCTCAATGCCATACCCTCTATCATCCTCTAGATAGTTAATACAAAATAAAAACATTTTACTTTATATACTCTTACTTAAATTTCTAAAGAAAGCATTTTGAATATTTTGCATCTTTAAAAATTATAGGTGTTCTAGGAAAGTTTTCTGCATTTTTTTCCTACATAAAATGTTAAACATTGTTGGCATTTAGCTATACACACACAAACACATTATATATATATATATATATATATATATATATATATATATATATATATATATATATATATATATATATAGGTTTCTGCCTGTGTGTGTACATGCATACATATATATATATATATATATATATATATATATATATATATATATATATATGAAAGAGCTTTGAGTAAGATACTGATCTATCATGTTTTGGAATCCAGATTAAACAGAGAAAACATTTACAGACACATGGAAAACATGGATCCCGGGATTCACGAAGCTTCCACCAGGCGCAGGAGTAGCGTTGGTATTCCAACACCAAATATGGCCGGCGAGAGATCCAGGCACGAGCTGTTTTTATGTGCACTACCTGCGTACTCTACGCCAGCACAGCCCCTGGCTCCTGTATGCTAATCAGCCCATTTGCAGCAGAGTAGCATGCAAATGAAGGTATTTAGCGATCCAGGAAGTGGTGCAGGCGTAGCGTAAGCATGCAGAAATGTTAACCATAAAAAACTGTTTACATTATTGCAAACATAAAATCGAAGCCATGTCAGCCGGCCAAACCCATGCATTATAATGTTAATATATGCCAATGGCTAAATATATAGCCACTGACATAGAAAACATGTACAAAATGTAAAAATAAACAAAATGTTCTTTTTTTTTTCATGCCACCGCGATGTTTAAGATTAGGGCAGCATTGCGCAAATGGGATCATAAGAAAAATAGAAAAAAAAATAATGGTGCATTCTAACAATTCATGTTTTCCCCATAATAGTCAATGGCAGGCATGTTAAACTACACCATGGTGCAAGGTTTGCTAATGGGCTGCATCAGTGTTATGCGCAGTTTCTAGGAATTAGTAGGCAATCCTATGCAAATGAGAGGAGCAATACTGAATCACAGATTCCCCCCTGGTGTAAGGGTGCACCTCACAGCGTAGTGTTATAACACCGAAGTGTGACCATGAGATAAAGATCACATCAAGAGAGGAGTGTGTCACTTTCCTGTAAGCACATTGGAGCATTGCTAACCTGGTTTGCTAGTAGCTAAGCAAAGCTGAAGGAAAGGGGTGTGTTGAACTGGCTTTAGCTTTGCTTAGCTGAGAGCACACAAGGTAACCGAGTATGTATGTGAATGAGATTAAAACACGCTTAAAGCCGGTAAATGGGTTTGCGCGGCATGCACTGTAGCTGAAACAGGAAGGATATAAGGAAAAAAATAAGGAAATGCTGCAGCAGGGAAATTGGAGTACAAATGAGTAATTAATACAGTGGGCCATTGACAACAGCTAACAAGGCTGCTAGCAGCTACCTGCAGAACAGGAAAGGGGTGGGGTTGTACTGCAAAGAAATCAGTAAAGTGTCACAGCAGAACAAAGCAAAATTGCATTATATCAGCTAAATAACACATTTTGCAACACATGACTGGGTAGGGAAAGTAAAAAACAAGAAAGCTGGCAGGTGAATGCAAGCCTGACAAGGGGAGGCGATCCAGGTTTAAAAGGGAATTAAAGGGCAACAGATTAATCAAGACAGGCAGGCATAACTCCATACTACAGGCCCCACACTTGCAGTACTCACTGTAAAACCCATAATTAAGATACCTTGCAGCTGGACTTGCTCATACACAGCCAATGACATCAGCAGCATCTGTAGCACAATAGTATAAAGTGTGAAAGCACCTCACACACACTTGTGTATTCCCATACACTCTGCACCATTGTTGTATACATACGGGGAAGTTTTAATATGTACATGTTAGGGGCTGCCATAGCTTTGATTCACCAGCATGTGTTGGAGACTGAAGGTGGTGTGGAGGATGATGCTGACAACCATCTCAGGCACCAGAGGAGGAGGAGAAGAGTGTTCAGAGCCAGGGTAACCTACCACGGGCCACATGATCTGGAGATAGTAGAGCATGACAGGGTGGACATGGACACCCTACAGCAACTTGTGAAGCTGAGCCGGCCACGCCTCAGAGCCAGAACAGAGGGGAACCCATCCTAGTGGATATGAAGGTATGTGTAAGCTTGAGAATACTAGCCACAGGTACCTTTCAAATGCCAACTGGGGATATCATGAAGATCTCACAGGTATCAGCATCCAGGGAACTCCACCAGTTCTTGGATGCCATGTTACCACATGCCAATGAACACATATACTTCCCCTGAATGCAGGAGGAGTTGGCCAGCAATATGCGTCTCTTTCAATGTGTGGCAGAATACCTGGAGGTACTGGGTGCAATAGACTGCACGCACATACACATCAAGTCACCACCCAGTGAGCAGGGTAGACGCTACATAAACCGCAAGGGATACCCCTCCACCAACTGCCAGGTCATGTGCAATGCCCAGGGCATTATCATGGATGTGTGTGCTGGCAGCCCTGGAAGCTATCACGACTCCCACATCTGGCATGCCTCACAGCTGCATCAGGTATTTGCCAGGGAGGACATCCCAAATGGCCACCTGGTGGGGGATGCTGGCTATGCACTAGAACCGTGGATGATGATACCCATCAGAAATGTACACACACCCATGCAAGAACGCCATAATGAGGCACATGCACAAACCAGAATCATCATAGAGCATGTGTTTGGGATGCTTAAATCATGGTTCTGTTGCTTGGACATATCCGGTGGAGCCTTGCAGTACTCTCCAGCCACATGTGCCCACATCTTCATAGTATGTGCCCGCTACACAATATGATCCTGTGGAAACAGCTGCAGCAGGAACAGCATGGGGCAGGGCCACACAGCCCCCCCCCCACCATTGCCAAGGCCTGCACAGGCACCTGAGCCTGCCGCAGTAGGCAGAAGGAGGTGTGCCCAGTATGCCCTGGCCTTGGCAAAGAGGCAATACATAGCACATGCACTGACACAGTAGGGACCCGGGGAGTGACACCTCTCTCCGACTCGCACATACAGCAAAAGGGATGCCAAACATGACACTACCTGTGCTTAACCATGCATAGGGAGTGTACTATGTGCATCTGACATAGGCAGCCCTGTAGCACCACCCTCAATACTGGGACACCTACAAAGTAAGTGACTCACACACGCCAGTTGGGGGGATCACATACCCAACAACAGTCACAGCCAGCAGGATAGGTGTAAACAAACACAAAGAAATGCTGTACAATGGCTTCTGAATGAGTCCTATGGGTAACCCCACCCCCAGGCCTACACAGATGGACTACAGCAGGCCAGGAATTTGGATGTAAGATGTGAAGGCTGGGAAGTCAGAAACCAATATGTAGGCAATTAAACGTAGGATCTGTAGTACACTGGTATGCCTCTAGCCAGCACGATATGTATGACTACAGACTGAAATGGAGTACCCGACATACCAGTACAGTCATAGAAATGTGTACAACTGTCAGGTGTGCCCCCTCATTCTATGTACACTTATAGTAACAGTCATGTGTGCCCCCCACTCCTGTGTAGAAATGTAGAATCAGTCAGATGCCCCCCCCCCCGCTATGCAGAAATGTAGGAACAGTCAATGCCAAATGAACAATGGCTACCCTGTAGACACAGCACTCTACCTGTCGGTGTGCAACACAAAGGTCAGCACTACAGTACAAACTACCTGGACTTGATCTACACATGCAATACAGATGACCATACTGGGCATGCTCACACACTTAGAAGAATGAAGGCAATGTCAGTCAACAACATACTGAAAGGTCATACTGGGCATCCTCACACACTTAAACACATGAAGGCCATGTCTGCAAACACCAGTGGACCTGGCAAATCTAGCAGTCGCAGTTCTTAGTGCAGGCACAAGTCAGTATGCACCTGCCCCTGCCTTGCACACACCGTGGATAGGAATACAGAGATATATGTAAGGACAACACACTATAATAAACCAAAGGTAGATGGACATAGATGTATGGAAGAGGGTGACTGTGACAAGGAGCCATCTGGGCCTGTCCCACCCAGCAAACAGCCAAAGGGCCCCAAACACATGAGGTGCAGATGTCACTCACTGCAGATACTAGCCACCAGCATCTGTCAGCATAACAGACTATTGTGGTGCACTTGTCAGCTGTGCAGCATGACTGTACAAGGAAGTGGTGATTTAGTAGCTGTATACACGTACCTGTGACATAGGACCCTGTGTGTGCCAGCATGTGGCATGTCAACCCCTACATGAATGGGATATGGGCCATGCACACACCGCCCTCCCTGTAGCAGTATTATGACATGCCTGCTGAGGTCATCTAATGTGAAATACACCTCTGGGAGAGCTGTAGATCAGTAATCTCCCTGGTGCATCTCATAACTGCGTAAGTCTGTAGTAACAAACTAGTTAGGTAGTAGTGCTAACTCCAGACTTGCCAAATGTGTGAGAAATGCGTAGTTGGCTACTCACACTCCGTACAATTCATATACTCAACACTGGCAAGGCTGCTGATGTCACTCACCTAGAAATACACATCTGGGAACATCATAGCCTAGTAATCCCTGTAGCGCGCCCTGTAACTGTGTAGTCCTATTGTGTGATATAGTAGTTAGGTAGGTGTTCTAACCCCAGACTTGGAAACTGTGTGTGTGTGTGTGTGTGTGTGTGTGTGTGTGTGTGTGTGTGTGTGTGTGTGTGTGTGTGTGTGTGTGTGTGTGTGGCTGAGTAAGGAAATGCTTTTTAGGCTACTCACACTCTGGACAAGTCGCATACCCAACTTTGGCAAGGCTGCTGATGTCACTCACCTAGAAATACATCTCTGGGAAAATCATAGCCCAGTATTCTCCATAGTGCATCCTGTAACTGTGTATTGCTGTAGTGTGTTAAAGTAGTTAGGTAGGTGTTTTAACCCTAGACTTGGCAACTGTGTGTGAATCTGTGTGTGTGTTTGTCTGGCTGAGTAGAGTGCAATGCTTTTTAGGCTGCTCACACTCCGTACAAATCACATACTCAACTTTGGCAAGGCTGCTGATGTTTAGGCTGCTCACACTCCGTACAAATCACATACTCAACTTTGGCAAGGCTGCTGATGTCACCCACCTAGAAATAAACCTTTGGGAAGGTCTTATTTCAGTACTCTCTCTCTAGCGCATCATGTAACTGCATACTGCTGTAGTGTGATTTAGAACCATGATAGGGTTCTATCTCCACCCATGAGAGTTCTAGATGTTTTGTGTGTGTTTCAATGTCTGTGTAGGGAGCAATGCATTGTATGCTAGTCACCTGCAGTACAGATATCCTTCTTTGGTAGTCCTGCTGATGTCATTCATCGTGAAATACACCTTTGGGGAAGAAGTACTCCAATAATGTCTATGGCGCATACTATAACTGCGTAGTGCTGTAGTGTAATATTCTAGTTAAGTAGGGGGTTCTACTCTCAGGCATGACGTGTGTGTGTTTGTAACTCGTATCCTGTGTAGAGGTGGGTGAGAGTATGTGACACCTTTGGGCAATGTGGAGGGGGTTTTGCTCATCACTTTTATGGTGGTCCTAATGTCAACCATCCAGGGATAACAGATGTGAATTAGCTGAGAGGCTGGGGTGCAAAGCCATACCCATACATGTGGCATCAAGGCCAGCAAATCACAGTTAGCAACCCTACTATTACCCAGAGCACACACTCAACCCATGTGTCATACGCACACACATGCCTAGGCAACAGCTAATATGTGGGTAGTACCCTGCATATTGGCCACTGAAAGGAACTATGCAGTGATAGCAGTAGGCTACAGAGGCCATGTCACCCTGCCCCTGTCCAATATGCACATACATGCAGACAGTTCACCTCTACCTTGTTCCCCAATGGACACCTGCACCACCTTTGGTGCCTTCACATGTGACTCACAACAGACATACCATGTGTGACACCATGCCCTGTATGGACAGATGACACTGGCATCAGAGAATGCTGTTAGCATGCTATCAGTGTAGGTACAGGCTAAACCTGACGCCCATTACCAGTTCCTGCCACAGGTGGCCAAGCCTGGCACATCTGATGATAGTCTGTGTTCACAACATGGGCCAGACACCCCAGCTACAGTTCCACATGTCACTGTACATGCATGTGGGAGGTGTGCACATCCCAGACACCATCCATGTGATGGACTAAGGAACACATACATGACAAGTGATGCACAGCATTGGCCACACACAATAGTCACCCAGGTGACTGGATGGGGGATGCAATACCCACCTGTGTGGGAGAATGCATAAACTACAGGCCTGGCCCACAGTGCAGACCATTGTCATGTGGCCTGATGCCAAGGTATACCCATTGCCTACCCTTGGATAACCTGCTGGCACGGATGACCACCACACATCTGTGCAGACATGCATCCATGCATGTCAGAACTGGCACCCTGTGTGTTCATGTGCGTGTTGTATGGTGTGTATGTCCACATCCACACTCACTACAACCCCCCAAGGCATACTGAAGCATGCTGTCTGATGTCTGACACCTCCTCATACTCCTTGCCCATACAACCTCTGTATGGCCCGTGGGGTGCATGTGATACCTGCACATTGATGTGGTGTGGCAATCCCACTAGTGATGAGTTGCACTCCTGGCCATGCCAAGTATGTCAATGTGTGTGCGCCCCTGTGTGAGTGTGCCTGTGTTGATGCTGGCACCTGTTCATGCAGACAGGCACGTGTACATCACGTACCATATATCTACCGTATTCCTGTTGCAGATGCCACTCACCATCACAAATATGTTCTGAATGCTCCACAGCAGATAACCTATGTGGCACATCCAATAACAGCATCGCACTGTGATAGCACTACATAGTTGTTGGGGGTTTGATACATTGTGCTGGTAAGTGTGTGACACAAACATGCTTCTGTTTTACTCACCCACCCCTCCCTGACATGTATTCAGTTCTGTCAGCTTCCCCCACTCCCTCTCTGGTGGATGTGGAGACCCAAGCCTGCTATGCTTAGGCAGCAGCCTGTGTATTTCAAGTGATGCTCATGATCAGCTGATGGCCTCTGCACGAACTGCAGCCCTCCCCTAGCTGATTGCATGTAGAAAAGCTGTGGTAACATTCCTACAGCCAATTGCTTGGAAACACACTCCAATACCTAGGAACATCATGGTGGTATTGGCCCATTTCACTCACTGTGAGCAGGAATTAGATCTGCTGTTTGGCAAACAGCATCTCAGACAGATTGGGGATTAACCTTTAACAACATACACTGTGGAAAGAGGCCAACAAACAGGAGGGGGATGTGCCTGACCTGACTACAGACTGTAAGTGCTGCCATACTACATTTGGAGTAATGTTGGTTTAACAGTGTTTGTCTGGATACGCCTGTTGTGCATGTCGCAATACCTGCCATGTCAGTTCCATTTTTATGAGGAATCCCTATCTGCAGGGTCATCTGCAGATTGGGCAGTGTTGTGCGTTTGTTTCATGTGTTAGCCACGGTGCATCTATCTGTGGAATGCAGAAGGTAGTGTGAAGATTGCAGTCTGTAGAAGTTGAAGGCCATGACAGTTACTGACTCCATATCCCTCATAGGACATATGTTGCAACAAACCCCGTTACAATGGTAAATGTATGAGGTTATCACAGCAACATGTCTATACTGACCCTGTGCATGTGCAGTCAGACGCACCTCTGTCAACCGTTGTACAGATGATGTGCATAAAGTAGTGCATATGTGCTTTACACCATAAATAGTATCATCATCTCTGCTGACAAGGCAGTGATATATCAGACTGCTGCACATGTGATGTACAGTAGGGGTCATAATACATGACATAACCTGGACAATCTTTGGATGTTTGTACAGTACTGAGGTCTGTGCAGTGATGGTGAATGTCGGCAGTGTGTGTATTGCTAATATGTACTTTAGCCTGTGTACAGACTGTGGTGGATGTAATTGTTCTAACTCACCTTCCATGTGATGTTACATGCTGCCCCACTGTATGGTACCATTTTGCCGTACATGTTTGTATGGTCATACACACATATTATACATACCACCGAAAGCCATCAAATCAAACTGTGTAGCAGCCCAGTACATGTAGGGCATTCTTTGAGTGGCACATATGAGGACGGTGTTGAACGGATAGTCCATATACTGTAATGTTATGCTAGCTTACCATGTGTGGCTGTGTTCAGATTGGTTGTGGTTATGCACTGTTATGCAGGTGTATCTTACCCTGTGCTGTGACATGGCTGTTGATACTGCTATATATGCAGGTACATGTGCATTCCCCCATAGCAGATGTAGGCCAGTGTTGAGCCAGTCTGCATGTAGCCTGTACAGTGCATTGTGACATGCCTAGCAGCATAGTGTACTTACCCAGTGAGATGTCATGTGCAAATACATGCCAGATGTACTGCTGTCGGGCCTCCCTTGAAGGTCATGTATGTCAGACAGAGCAGTGGGATGCTGTACAGATGTATGTCTATATCTAGTGGGTAGTATGTGTCCATGGCACCCCTGTACCAGCATTCATTATGTGTCAGGCCACACAAGAGTGTGTGAATACAAAACCTGTGGTGGCGAATGTATACATGTCGTTATGTGTTCTACCCATCTACATGGTTGTCTACATCCATAACATCAGGCCTGGTACAAATGTTGTGCAATCAGGGATTACGTGTAAACCTCTGGACTGTGCAGGGTGTGTCCAAAGTTCAACATATTACATGCTAGCGGCAGTACTCAACAGTGAGTTCCTTAGGATGTTTGTCACTAGGTAATGGCACACATGTTATGAGCAGATGTCACCTTCCACACACACCATGTCTGTGAAGACAATCCCAATGACAGTATCAGTAGTCTAGTAATGTACCTGCTATACATACCTGACATTCCCTTGCACTATGAATTTGGGACAATAGGGTCTGGGGTAGGGCTACACACCAAGTCCAGGACATGTGGTGAAAATATATGTACATAGACTTATCCAGATAGCTAGATATATATGTTTACACGTGTACTACTTCCAATTAGCACTGTCATGGCAACTACCCACTATAAATCCCTACAGTATGTGGGTGTGGTCCCTTTACATATCCTGTGCGATGGACATCCTTCCTGTTCATGGGCATCAGTGTTACAGACAGCAGGCAGCAATACCTCTTACAGGAGAATCTGCACACTCAGAGTGGCCACATATTTGTAGGAGGAGCAGGAACTACACACAGATTGTAAGTAGAGTTGTATTATGCTTTGTATAGTACCGGTGTTACAGGGTGCGGATGTGTACATACTGGTGTACCTTGGAATGCAGTTTGTCTGCACAGCTCACTACTGTGGGCCTATCCTCTTGATGGACAGAGGTATGCCTATCATGTGTTGTCCGTCCACCACATAGGTCCTGTGTCAAATATTACACTGGCAGTGTGTGCGTTGCCTGTTATCAGTACATGACTACATCCATTTCTGTGTCTAACCTCAATTCCCTGACTAAGGGTATGTTGCAGACTATCCTGTAACACCAGCACCTTGCTTAGTTTGTGACAACAGTGTTCCACATATGTGCCTGTGTTCCAGCCTCTGTCCTCCATCTACATACCAAACTTTGCACATATGTAATGCTGCTGGGGGTTGTTCTGTAGTGGGCTGTGAGTATATCATACTGCAATTGCTGCCATTAGTCCACTTCTGTTGTATCCCCCACACATACAGTGGGGCTGGGGCCATATATGTGTTGGCATCACCTACACAATACATGTGTGCCCGTATGCACTCCAGAGGCCAGTGTATGTAACAGTGGTATATGGGCCTGTATTACTGTGTGTAAGTGGGGAGCACCATAAATGACCTAGGCTGTTGCTAAATGTGGGGGTAGCAGGGATGGGCTGCCACAAGGTAACTGGATGTACAGTACAGTATACTTCACCTATAGTGACATTACTTATATGAACTGGGTACTGCAAGTCTACTGCCCCCTGCCATACAGACTGTCCTGTTTGTTGGTGTGCCCGTGATGGTGTCAGTTATGCCTTGTTAAGTACCAGTTGCAACCTATTAGACCACAAAACGTCTTTACGTCCCTCCTAGTGAGTTTGTACAGAGTGTAGATGGAGGCTGCTGAACTATACACCTGCAGTACATACTGTTGATTGTTTGGTATCCTGTGGGCCAGTCTGTCTTCACTATTGTACAATCTGAAGGGACTGGCCCGGACAGCAACAGTTTTGAACCTTTCCAGACTACTGCAGTAGTTGAACAGATTCACAGCTGCAGTACTCTGTTTATTTGGTTGTCAGTATCTGAGCAGCTATATGACATGGCATATAGAACTGTTATAGTACACAATTAAAGGATTCCCATGTCTGCAAACCTGTGTGTGGTGTCTTTCCTATGGTCTTTCTATGGGTATATGTCGCAGGCAATAATTGACAATTGTATGGGTGGCCCATACAGTGTCCAGTTGTTCAGGTGTTAACAGTAGGCATAGTGGCCATTCCATATTCTGCACCTTCTACATATGTATCTTCCTGCGTGTGTTTGTGTAGTCACATGTAGATATACATATATATATATATATATATATATATATATATATATATATATATATATATACACATCTGTATCTGCATATCTGTGCCTGTGTATCTGTATCCTGGGGATGTTGATGGCTTCCACATAGTACATGTCCTATGGGAGGCAGACTGTACTTGGTAGTGTATTGCAGGGCACACGTGTTTGGCTGTGGGGGATGCCTATCCGTACAAGATGTATAGTGTGAGGGGCCTCTCAACCCCAATAACGGTGCATGTGGACATATGTGTATTTGTTAATCTGCCATTGCTATGTACAGATGTATGGCCATATATACCTATATATATATATATATATATATATATATATATATATATATATATATATATATATCTGCTAACATACATATGACTATGTCCATATATACCTACATAGATACATATCTGTGTACACACATGTAATGTGCTGTGTATATGTAGACATATAGGTGTAGACACCTATATGTGTCGATTTAGGCATATGCATGTATTATAAATATATATATCTATATATATATCTATATATATATATATATATATATATATATATATATATATATATATATACGTAGCTAGATATGTTGTATCTGTTTAGATATTAATATATTTACACACATACACCTAGATGTTGGTATACATTCTCTGTATTGTTGCATGACTGGATTGGATGATATGTTTCTGGAAACATCAAATATATTTGTATCTGTCATGGCTTAGTGGTAAATCACTTTGGCTATGGAGTGCAGAGTCCTGAGTTTAATCCTAGCAGAGGCTGTTTATTTTGTTGCTAGGCAGAATAAAGATTGTTGGATACGGAGTGATTAAGTCACTTTTAAGCAGTTGTGAGTGGGTGTGCGTGGGTTTGAGCTATGGTAAGCAGTGGTAACTTTTGGTTACAGTTCCTTACACTCAGTTACCTTCTTGATTGCTTAACCTGCATAGGCAGTGCTTACCCCTGCGCAAACAGGCTGAAACCTGCTCACTGCTGCTTACAAGTGCTTCCTCCCACTTACCCCCATGCTAATTTCTTTAAAAGAAATTAAAAAAAGGGATGATAGGAAAGTGGTGAAAAAGGGGCACAAAGAGGGAAGGACAGTGGGCAAGGTAGCTAGGGATGTGCAGGAAGGGTGTAGGGAAGGTCCATAGCTGTCCATTTCTTCTACAGCACCGTCTGTGCATATGCAATGAATTTGGAAGTACATTTAGACACTCAAACCCCTGAGAGAGTGATGAGGACAACAATAGTATGTTGTGATGCCAATTAGAAACATTTACATGTGCCCAGTGGACACGTGTGCGAAATGGACAGCTATGTATGGGGCATGCTTTTTTTGCGGGAACAGATTGCCCTTTTCTTCTTTTATTTTTAGGTGAGAGTGGGATGTTGAGGAAGGAGAGTAGGTATGATCAGGGAGGATAGGTTAGGTAGGATGACAGACAAGACATACAAGATGCGTACACGGGCGGTATATGACACATGTGGGGGGAAACACCTTGGACGAGGAAGGGTGTTTGGAAGTCGCAATCTTATGAGCCCACAAATGGATACAGTGGCACTGAGGTCCCCATCAATGGGCAGTCACCACTGCACCTTCACAGCCCAGAAGGTGGCTGTGCTGGGGGCTGTGTAGGAGGGTCAGGCTCACCCTCTAGTTGTGCCACTCGGCCCTCAAGCTGGCATAGGTGGTCTCAAATCTCCCTGTTGAGCTCCCTATGCACCACTGCCCGGACCACACTATGGGTGCCAGGTTCCTGTCCACTCACACTCCCGGGGGGGCAAGCCCCATCCCTTGCGGTGGTTCCACCCGAAGGTGGTGCAGGGCCAATGAACGAAGAAGTCTCAAGCTGGGCCCCAGATGTGCTGGTGCCCAGTGCCATGGCCAGCTGAGGTGGGATAGGTGGGTCCGCAGGGACCGACCTTCCCATATGAACTATATTGTAGCATGTTTAAGGCAGATAGGGGTTAGTAATAGTCAACAGCATTCAGGATTAGTTATGACAGCATGCATAGGTATTCCCATTACCCAGGGCACCAGATATAAAATAGTTGCAGAGCAGGCATAACACATGCATATATGGGACAACAGTGGCCATTACAACATGCACATTTCAATGATGGCAACAGGCCACCAATATGGGAGCATTTTAACATGGCACATGCATAGAAACAGATGTGAATATTTATAAACCAATAGGATATATGCCCCAACAAAGATTAGGAGTGTAGACATACCGAATGAGTTGTGTAAATCAGTTATTTTTGCACATATGGTAGGGGTGAGAGAGAGAGAGAGTTCAATTAACAACTAATAAATCCTTGTAGTTTTCACAACATTCATAGTCACTGCAGCGGTCTGTCCCTTACATGTATTATTATACTACCCAATGGCCTTATATTGTACAATGGTATGTTTGTAGATTAGTATATACGGGACCTGTGTCTTATGTATAGGCTTGACAAGATGCAGGTGTTAAAGGAACATGTTTTGAGATTGCTCTCATATACTTTGGTTGAGATGCTGGTATGACATATTTGCATGTACAGTCTCTGTCTATGTACAAGTCTGACTAGCAGTTATATGTCATTAACAGCTGCCTACATTTCTTGGATCATCACACTAATTTGTCAGGAGAGCAGGGTAAAAGGCAGTAGATGTGGGCCATTTATCTGGGCATACTGGACATATTGGAGCAGTTGAGGGGTATGAATATGCATTCCACTCTCTATTTGAGCATTCTAGCAAAATTTGTACAGATGTTAAGTGTTAATATGCATACAGCTTTCTCTCTGAACATTCTAACAAACTCTGTACAGTTGTGTGGAATGATTATGCATACAACTTACTAGCACTCCAGGGAATCAAAGCCCTGCTGTGTGTGATAAAAGCATTACATTTAAGATCACTGTACACTATACTATCAGGCATTTGTTGTGAAACTTTGCAATGTTTCCTGTCTAATATGACTGACCTGTTTGCACTTCCAACATTGTTGTACAGAACTCTATACACATTTTATCTGCATACCACAGTGTGGGTGACACTGCTTACTACAACGGTACTATTTAATAACTGCAACAGTACAACAACATATGACTGCAGAGTAAACAGAAGCAATGCAGGGGTTATACCTTTATTCGCAACATATTACACAATTCTGTACACTGGTACAAGACTTTCTGAGGCTCTGACATTTATTTGTTATGACAGTACATGCAGGCTATTTACTAACCTGCCTCGCGATGCATCCTTTGCAGCCTAGCATCATAGGCTTGCTGGTTTGCAGCACACTTATCTGCAGCTGTCAGAGAAATACAGTGATATTTAGCCATACCTATCCATAGTATAAATAATCTAGGCAAGTATTAGCTACTTATTGGAAGGAGTACTTACTCAGTTCTGGGGCATTTTGCATCTGTCTTGCTCCCTGGATCCACTGTTCCAGGACATCCCCCCTCCACCACTTCAGGTCTGCATGGTGGTGCATGACCTGCTCACCAGTCCGGGGGATACCTGTGGCACTATTAAGGTCACGGGCGAGACTGTCCCAGGCCTCCATTTTGTACTGCGATCCTGGTATTGGCCCTGCAGTAGTCTCCTGTCATGGTGCTTTACCAGGAGCCATACCATGAATCTAGACTCCTGGATGCCACAGTGCTGCGCTCTAAAGTGAGGGCCTTCTCCCACTCCAGCCATTCTACCTGCAGGGGGGTGCTACAACCAGTTATGAGTCATATTCCCGCCTTTTCGGTTTAAGTAGGTCTTGATTCCCGCACTTTTCCATAATTGGCCGGTTTCGAAAAGGCGAAGCTATGGGCACACCTGCTTTCTTCACGTTGGCACTGCTTAAAGAGGTATACCTGTGATCAGATTGTACTGGCTTCCCTACACATTGCTTACACTTACTAAGTTGGGCTGTGATGAGGTTAGCATTGCTTACTGGTTATCTAGCTTTATATTTGCCTTTTGGCACCAATTTATTATTCATTACAGGCTATATATGTGTCTGGTATCTGTGATTCATGTTTACATACACTGTATGGGGTCCTGGGGACTTCAAGCCTTTATTACAATGACACCTCAACTCTATGTTTACTGCAGTACTACAATTCACATATTTATGGTCTGTGGCGGGTTATAGAGCATCACACTGTACATAGATTCAGTTCACGTTTGATTTGATTTTTCTGTGGTGAGGATTAGTTTGCTGATACCTCCTTTATATGTATTGCTATGATGGCTTAGTGGTTAACTACTGTGATGTACAGGATCCTGAGTTCTAGCCTTGCAGAGGCTGTTTATTTTGTTGCTGGGCAGAACACGGGATGTTGGGTACAGAGAGATTAAGGCACTTTAAAGCAGTTGTGAGCGAGTGTGCGTGGGTTTGCATGGAGCTAAGCAATGCTAAACTCCAGTTACAGTTTCTTACACTCAGTTAGCTTCTACTTTGCTTAATCTGTGTAAGCAATGCATACCCCCGTGCAAATGCACTTAAACACTCTTACCGGTCCTTATATATGCTTACTACTGCTTATTTAAGCTTAAACCTGCTCACTAGTGCCTTATTCATTATGACACTAACACTTTAATTAATTAAATTAAGTAAATGTTTAATGTAGTACTCCAGTTCACATTTACATGTTATTATGTAGGTTATACAGCAAAATGATGTTAAAATATGTTCATATACACATTCCACATAGAAAATGATATTTGCTGCAGTAGAACTCGAACTGGGAATGCCTGTTCATGATGTGGATGCTCTGACCTTTACACTATTGACGTTAACGCTGATTCTGCATGTGTTTTTCTATTTGGATGATTTTGACATGTAAGCTATGCAAAGCAAAGGGCAGTGACATGCAAACACACTGCACTTTGCTTACACTTTCAATAATGAAGAGATGCAACAATAACATAGGGACACGAGGAATTTAAATGTAATAGTTCTAGGGACAGGGGCTCAACATTCAACTATGTGCTTGTGTGTTTACACCTTTGATTTTATTTCAGTGTTCATGGACACTCTTGTATGCTTTGCATATGTTTCGGTATCCACGGACACTGACATATTGCTTATGAAAGGCAGGCTCTAATAGTAAGCAATGTAGGTTGTGCAAATGTGGGGCCATATTTAAGCCTCCGTAAAGCACTTAAGCATGCCCCCTGCACTTGCACAAGTTTCCCGTCGAGGGTGCGGCAGCGCGTCCTCATAAATATTCATATGGTGCTGCTGCACCATCTCTGAGGAGGAAGCTCGGTGCAAGGCTAAAACTGTCCTTGTGACGAGCTTCATGAATCCCAGGGGTAGTCTTTTCAGAGTCCAAAAAAAAAAACACATATCCAGGACTGAACCCCAGTTCCTTGAATAATGAAGCTGAAGTTTAACCCCCCCCCCCCGGCATGCCTTCAGTCGTCCATTAGCTTCTCAGTTGTTGTTCCTATATTCTTCCCTAAGTGCCTCTGGTGTTATCCTTCATGATTAGGACCACTCTAGTCAGCAGCAGGTTGGGAAGAAGTATAACTGTAGAATGCAGACAGCAGGTGACCGCATCACACATGCTGTGCCTGAATAACAAGTATATTTCCCTAGTAAGGCTAGGTAGACACTCTGGTGTTGTTCTGTAAGGAGGTGTCCATGCCAAGCCCTATTGTAATCCTACCTTTGGCAACCAGTCAGCCCCAGACATAAATTATCCCATTACTAACTTTCACCTTGGCTAAACATCTCTTTTACCACAATAGCACAATAGTCCCCCCCCCCCACCGATAGTCACTCTCCCCCTCTACTGCTGTGTTATTTGCTTGGTTTACTGCCTTTATGCAATGGCATAATTACGGCCAATTTTTAAGTTGCAAAGCACTTTGTGAAGGTCTATTAGTGATAACATAGACAATTATGACCTGGTCTCTTATATGGACTAACTTATTATGTGTTTGCGACACTAATGCCATGAAACTCATATTGAAGATACAACTTGATAGATGAATCTTGGAATCCATGTTGAGAACATTATAAGGATTATAATGGTCAGGCATGACCACAATTTTTTGCAAAGTATGGAACTTTATCTGCTCCATGTGCTACTAGTATAGAAATAAATTGTTGAAACCTGTAGTTTTTTACCATCTTGTAAAGCATTTGAAAGCTGGTGAACACTTTAGTGTGGTCATGCAGACAACAGGCAAAAACAAAGTGTCCCCCTGAAGAAAAAATGCATTAAAAGGTGTTAAACAATTCATTCTGCTTTACCTTTTTTTGTTTACAAGTGTGGAAGACTGAAATACTTAGCTTTTAAAAGGTAGTTTAGCTTTTGCTGATGTTCTTTGCAAGATGGCACTGCCCACTGTCAAGTACCAGCACAAGACATGATTTTAACAGCTCTTAGATGTGCTTAGCAAAAGTTTGTTAAGCACCTATCTAATGTTAGAAATGTTCTTAACTAGTTCAACTTTTCCCCATTTTTGGAGTGCAGTCACAATGATCCATGAACAACAATATTATTAGATCTAGAAATTATAGCTTATTGATGAAGCTGTCAATGTATTTGCATGGTTCAGAGGAATAGCTCTATCTGCAGTTCTGTACAATGAAAAGACATGAGTACTGATTTAGTCTTAGGGTTGAAGTGGACTTACATTTACTAGTTTTAAGGAAGGCTTACCAGGGAGCCTGCTTGTCTCTGAGCTGAGCAGCGGAGGAGTGAGAGGTTGTGGCTATTTAAAGCAAGTGTTGAGAGTTTCCCTCACTTTCTCAGCAGCTGTGCACAGAGGCCAGATTGCTCATTATGGGTGTTCAAATGTCGTAACACCAAGAATCATAATGCCAAATGTCAACAACAACTCTGGTAGGTCATGAAGGTAATCAGTTTCTGCTCCTTTTGTTAAGTGATTTCTAAAAAAACAAAAAGTGACCATATGACCGAACTTTCGGAATCCTGACATTGTGAAAGGAGATCTGCATATAGCACAGAATTGGAGATTTCCCTTTTCCTTGCTGTAGTGTGATATCAGAGTTGGACTATGTAAGTAACGGGGGTGTGGGGGGTGAGGTGGGCTTGTCCCCCCCTGGAGAAACATTTAAACATTTAAATTGTTTTTTTTTTTTAATTTATTTTAGAATTTTGATATTCCGAAACATTGATCATATGGCCTCGATCATATGAAATTCAATGTTTCGGAATTTAGATTTTCTGAAGTGAATATATATATATATATATATATATATATATATATATATATATATATATAATAAAAAGGAAGAGGAATATTAGGATAGTCAGAGCTTAAGTTGTAAGTTAGTCTATGGGTGTATGGATTAGGGGTAATTGCGTAGAAGTTTTTCCTATGAAACTGGGGCTGTTAAGTCAGAGAGGTGATTCATTCAGTTTATCTCTCAGCTGTCACTTCTCTCTGTTACTGGTAGTTAGCCACAACCATTGACACTTACAGCCATTTCTTTAATTTCATTGGCTAATAGTTTAATTAGTCCACCTGATTTCACTAAGTATTTTTTTCCTGATTGCTGTTTGCACTGGAATGCAAGATGCAAGATGCAGAAATGCATTTTGAAGCTTTTGCCATCAGCCAGTAGGACTTCCTATGTAGGCTGAAACAAAGAAATGCTTTTTTTAAGAAATGGTTGATGTATATTTCAGTTCATCTATTATTTGGTGTGTGGGTTAGGATATTTTGGTTGGTCCCTGCACATGCCTCTCAGTTATCTATATTTTCTCAGAATGTCCAGAGTTTTGTCTCATATTTTGGCTCTATTCCTCACAGAATGTGTACTTTTGACAAATCACTGAAGATAGAAGTCACTAAATTAAGACAGACATTCCAGTTTCAAACTTCACATCCTTCAGAAAATGAATGCCAATGCAAAACTTTTTTTGTAGCAATTTTTAAGTTTATAAGTAAGCATAGTTGACATTTGTCCCTATTTTGTAGGCTGTTGCTCCCCCATTATTTTGGGTTGTACAGATTTATTAGTTAAGATTGTGTGAGGTATGTCCCTGCATCAATCTGGTATTGCATTGTTCTGGGGTGGTGTTTTTTTTTTTTTTTTTTTTAAGATTAGCATGACTAACAAACCAGGAGCTGCCTTTTTAGAATACGCACAGCAACATTGCACCCAGAGCCTGAATGGAGTTTTGTGCCATCTGTACCCAGAGCCTGAATGGAGTTTGTGATTACTTATGTTAATGTTCTTTACACGTTTATCTGCTGGTATATTTTGTGAGGAACTGGTCCCATAAGGTCAAAAGTTTACATATATATCATATATGTAATAAAAAAAAAACAAAGATATAATAATGAATTACCCATAACAGATACAATAAGACAATGATTTTAAGGTTAGTAATAAAGTTTAAACAAATATTTTTTTCCATCTTCATTAACCTCTTAATTTGAATTGCAGGCCCCTCATCCTTAGAGATTCTAAAAGACAGGTGGAAGAGGATAACTGAGGAGGTCTTTTTCATAGGAGTTAGAAGTGGTCCAAACACAAGATCAGGTTTTTGTGGGAAGGAAGCGTACTTTACCAGTGGATGAAGATAAGGAGGTGATGGGGTCCAACCCTCCAAAGAAACCTAGAAGAAGGGATAGAAAAGACTTTACAACCTCTAGGCAGGACCCATCTACTTTAAGGGATGGCATGGTTGGCTTTGAAGGTAATGAGTGCTCTGGGGAATCTGATTTGAATGTTTGTAATATGGGGCAGTCAGTGGAAGAACATCCTGATGAATTTTTCAATTTTCTTCCAGAGGAGGGCAGGGAGATAGTATTTGACATAGCTTTGGAAAGGAATTTTGGTTGCATGCATGTACTGCTAATAGTTTCCATGGAAGGGTTTCTCCTGGGCAGACATCTCCCTTACCTTTGTATGCACAGCAACCAGGAGTTGTAAGTCCCAGTCTCAGCTGATCCTGATCTCAACATCACACATTTTCTGTCACACATAGCTGTTATAAACCCTTCCACTAATACAATTCCCAGATTTCTACATTACAGCTCATGTCTCACACATCATTAAAGATAAAATTCAAAAAAGGGACTTATCGACATTTTTGATTTTGTTGATACCAAGGGTATCCATCTAATAATGGATGCAGATAGTGTTGGGGCAAAGGATTTAAGGGCAACCTTAGCAGCATTGAGGAAGAAAGCTTAGACTAAGATGTTAACTAGGAATTGTGACATGTGGTCATTAGAGTTCATGGTATTTATGGGACTTGTTATTGAAAAGGATCCCAGTCAGGCTTTCCCTTTGCTTGTCTTCTTTTTGTCAGTCAGAGAAACACATCATGTTAAAGGTGGTTCGGCATGATTGTCTTATGCTTAGAGGTTCAGAAAGCTGAAAGCTGTGGATAGATATATCAGACTGAAGCAGAATCATCCAGATATTTGGCTAAGTGCCATGGTGCTGGATAGAAGTAACACATGAGAGAATGACAGTTTTACCAGAGGTCCCAGTGAGGGTATGTTTTGCTGTGCTTTCAACACTAGCAAGTGCCTTTGACCTTCCTATAAGTTTCCCTGCTTATGCTCTTAGTACAGCAAAGGGCAACCATCCACCAGATTTTGGGCTAAGTGAAGCCACCTGAATTCTACTAGTCTGGTCCCATATCAGAAGAATACCACAGCTTCCTCAAAGAGTTACCCATCTAAGGGAAATTGTATATTTTGTGGTTCAAGCGTGCACATTTCAAGGAGTCTAGTTAGGGGGCAGACATTCTCACTCTCCAGTCAAACAAAATACATTGGTTCAGTTTTTAACAGATTACCCTAATGCTTTTAAGACTGGTTCAGAGGTTGCTTTTGACTCTACACCAGTTAGGAATATGTTATCAATCAAGGGACATGAGGGCATTACTTTATGTATAAATGAGAAAAAAAATAGTTGCAGGTATGGTATTGGGCACTTTTTTGCAATTCCCTTGGCTGTCCTTTAAAATCTCGCTTATTGGCTTACTCCCCAAAAAAGGAGATTGAATTTGGGTTAATCCATCACATTTCAAACCCAGCTGGTGCATCCATCAATGATTTCATTGCAAGAAGCAAGCTAAGATATACTACTCATCTTTGGAACAAGCTGCTCAAACAGTATCAAGATATTCTGACCCATGGCTTTGCAAGTTAGACATTTGGTCAGTTTTTTAACTGCTCCCAATCAGGCATGAAAACTGGCCTCTTTTAGGTTTTCAGATGGATGGAAAGCTTTATTTTGACACAGCCATGCCAATGGGGTATTCAGCGGCTTGTGCTACATTTGAAGTATTCGGCTTGGCAATTCATTGGTGCTGGCAACAAAGAACATCAAATAAATCAACAATTCATTACCTAGAAAGAACAGCACTGGTATAATTTTTAATAGAATCTAGAACAGAAGCTGCCATTAAAAAAGGAATAATTACTAGAGCATATAAAATATTGCATGATGACTATAAGAATTAATGAGAGGAGGTTAAAAAGGATTGGGAAGAAAAATTGCATAAGCAATTCACAAAGAAACAATGGGAAGATACATGTATGTCTCCCAAATATGCAACAAAATCTAGAAGATTTAGGATTTTTGCCTGGACATGTTTACATAGATGTTATTATACCCCAAGTAGACTCCATATAATTTTTCCTCAGGCAGACAGTAAATGTTGGAAGTATGAAGGAGAAGAAAGAGGTAATTGGGAACATATTTTCTGGGAGTGCAGTGAATTGGTGGACTTTAAGGATTTCCTGCGGGATGTGTTGTCAGAAATGCTGGGAGGGTAGACTGGTCTGACAAGGGAGATGATTTCTCTGAGCTATGATACAGAATTGGAATTGCTAGAGATAGTAAGGCCTTGCTGTCTATAATTATGGTGGCTACCATAAAAAGAAATTACTAGAAAATGGAAATTAAAATCTAAAAAAAGACAGGGATTGAATAATGCATGTAATATTGCTTAGGTTATATGATATATAGCAATATATGTGAAATATAATGTTTGTTATGTTAATATAGTTTGATTACTTTTATATGAATGCAAATTTGCCTATGTCACAAGTGATATTTCAATAAAGGTATCTGAAAATAAAAATCATTATGGAGGACAAGTTGTGGGCTGCTAAAAGAATGGCAATATTCATGCATATTCATACTAGCTTGGGGGTCCCACTGGCAGATGATAAAGTGGACGGACCTGTGCCAAATTTTCTGGGGTTAGGGTGAGGAGGACCTCCTTCAGTAGTAAACCTTTTTGAACGAGTACAATGGAGCATCCTTCTGGCAATCACCTTGGGTGTTATCCTGTAAGCTGCAGCTGTTCACTGATGCTGCAGTTGGTAGTGGGCTGGGTGGCTATTATCAAAGTAGTTAGTTTGCTGTCAAATGGCCTAAGTCCTGGTCCTTAGAAAGAAGGAAAGATATTACCTTCCAGATGTTTTTTTTTTTCAATTTTTGTTGCTACTTTGGTTTGGAAGAATGTTTGAGGGATTGCAGACTGTCCTTCTGTTTGGTCAACCTCGCAGCAGTCCACACCCTGAACAAGTGCTCCTCTAAATCCATATGGGTGCATTCAGTTATTAGGGTCCTTGTTTTGTTGTGTTTGCAAATCAAACTAACTTTTCAAGCATACATGATCCAAGGTGTGATACTGATATTGCTAACAGTTTATCCTGTTTTCAGTTTATCGGGGTTTGACAGTTCGGCCAGGTGGTGGACCCCCATAAAAACTTCATTCCACCCCTCAGACATTTGATTGATTGGAGAAGGAAAGTTTCATCTCTAGTGTCAAATTCTTGGGCCATGAATAGGAAAAAGACATATTCATCTTCAGTTCAATCCATCAAAGATTTTTATAGGTCATAACCCATAAGGTAGAGAAAGTGGTGTTTACCTTTGTTATCCATTTACTGGTACAGATGCTGCAAGGGAAATGCTGCTAACACAATTAAGATTCATTTGGCAGCCTTAGGGTGGTTAGCCATGTTTTTGAAGGTTACAAATTATCTGGGCCATTGGTTATTATCCAGGATGATTAAAGGCTGGGTAAATGTTGAAGGGACTTTAAAGGATAGTTGAATGCTGATAAGTTGGTACCTTCTAAGTATTATTATTAGAGGTTTATTTATCTCTGCCATCAATTTCTACTTTTTTATCATGTGGGCAGCATTATTCTCCAGTCTTTATGCTGATGCTTTTTGTGCCAATGAACTTTTGAATTCTTTGTGTTGGGACAATGTTGTCATTCATAACAAATTCCTACGGGTTTGGTTGGGAAAGCCCAAGACTGATCAAGCTGGTAAGGGGCATCAAGTCCACCTAGACAGAGCTAGGCCTTTGGTCATTTGCCCTGTGCACTGGTTTTGTCTGCTTAGCATGTTGATTTCCAGTGGAGATAAGACAGGGTTAGTTTTTAAGTCAGTGCCCAGCAGGCCTGTTAAATTGTTAGATGCTTACCCTGCCTTAGTTAAGAATCTTTCCTGCCAAGGTATTGATTCACAAGGGTACTCATCCCATTCTTTTAGGATAGGGCACACATTCAATTTAGCAATGGAAGGCCACTCCACCAAATTGTTGAGAAGAACTGGGAGGTGGTTGTCTGAGGCATTTTTGTCTAACATTGGGTATTAACACCTTGAATTTAGTTTACAGGAAAGGAAGCTATCTGAATTTTGGGTAATTCTTCCATCAGAAGAGCAGCTTTCCAAGTTTTATCTTGGCAAATGGGACATACTGCTTTAACTGAGCATAACTTGTAGTCAAGTCAGTGCTTTGGTTATCAGAGCTTAGTTGGTTTCATTTCTGGGAGGCGTGGTGCCAGATATCCTCCCATCAAAGCTTATTCGGGATTTAGTTATCTCTTTAGGGGGAATGATTTAGTTGCAGCCCCCAAAAGCAGTCTGTTAGTGAGAATTTTGTCTGCCCTTCAGAAACTCACACATTAACATCGATTGGTCTTGTTTTTGTCTACGATCATACCCAGAATTCATTGGACTGAAGCTAGGAAGTAGGTAGCTGTCAACATCTTCAGGTGTTTTATAAACCACAGGGTGGCTTGCACTTCTTTTCAAGTCAGACTGCAGATGATAGAACACAAAGACTTAGACAGACCAAATAAAGATTTTTATGACTGTGATGGGAGTGCATCTTAGAAACTTCAGATCTGACCTATTTAATCTAGACATTACTCTGGCAGTTGAGAAACATTTCAATGCTGTATTTTTCCAGGTTGTTAGTGATTTGGTCAGTTAATGCTGGTGTAGGCCACTGAGGGAAGGAACAGCTGGCAGAATGCCTTGCAGTTTTTATCCCCCCCCCCTTTTCTTTCCCCTTCAGTTGCTGCTCAGTGGCACCTTTATGTGTGCAGTGGGTGTATTTCAGGTTGAAGCCCTGACCAAGGCAAGTCATGTTGTGGATAATAGTCAACCCTAAGTTTATTGATAAACACATCCAAGGCAGCTTGTGGTACGCCCCTGGACTCATCAGTGTTGGGCCAGAATGAGCTTGGTTATGCCAGCTGTCTTAAGGAGAAATTTTACAAA
>NC_056731.1:964655504-964780504 GCF_019279795.1 Protopterus annectens | reverse complement strand
GCTGTTGATGACTTTTTTTGTTGTTGTTGTTAAATATAATATCCTGGCAGGTTTCAAAGAGATACTAGGTATGCAGTGTGTTCTGGGGGGTTGTTTGTCGATGACATGTTTTTTTTTTTAAACCTAATATCTTTTTGAAGGGTTAGTCAAGATACATTAGGACAGTTTGTCAATGTTTTGTTGTTGAAACATACTCTACTCTTGCATGATTAAGGTGTGTATAGGTGAAATGAAGTAAGATAATGTGCAAGTTCCTGGCTATGTGATGTGTAAGAAATACATGACAGTGATCTTTTATGTTCATTATTTTAAATCAGATTCTCTGGGGAGGCGGGTGGGATGGGGAAATGTCTATGTGTGAATGGAATGGCTGACGTTCTGCCTTGCTTTGCAAGAGTAATGTGCATTAAAGTAAGATCGAACACAAGCTCTGAACTCCGTATATTGTTTATGTGAAAAAAAGCATACATACCTTAATGACAGTGTTGTCTTTTTGTTGTTGTTGTTGGTTTTGTTTTTAACCTTGCAAGATAAAATAAGATACTGTAGGTGGGGTAGGCACTGGGGATTGGGGCTATGTGTGAAAGAAACAACTGACCCTACTGTTTGCTCTTGTTGTAATTACAGCTTTGCAAAACTGTAATACTTTTCTCTCTGTACTTTAAGATGAATGTAAAATAATTAGCAAGATTATGAATAATTATTTTTTTAAAACAATTTTTATTAAATTTTTATAAACAAAACAAAGGCATCTGTGCATTTAAACAAATTGAATAAAGCAAAACTATATACAACACAACTATTTACAATGCCCATAACATACAAAATTTACAATGTATATGTTACATCTTATTTAATTAATTCTTTAGTTTTATCCATGATAATTTCTTATGTGTTACTTTTGTTGATCTTAAACAAAGGGTAAACAGTTCTCTTTTACATACAGTTTTGGCCAGTAAAATAAACTCAGAAAAAGAGACAATGTTTCTACTTTCCCAGTTTGATGTTATAACCAGAGAAGATGCACTTGTGTCTTTGCAATATGTACTGGTATCGGTGCATTAAATAATATCAAAGAATCTGAAATGTCACATTTGACTGACCACAAAACCTTTGAAAAGGACTTAAATTCCTGCCAAAAGGTTGTAACTGGTTTACATTCAAGAAAAATATGTGCCCAGTCAGCACACAAAGTTTTTTTTACATCTCCAATATTTATGAGTACTAGTAAGTGAGGTCAGTGCTAATTTATGAGGGGTAATATAGCTCCTATGTATACATTTCCAAGTGGAATTTTCCAGAAGGGAGATGAGGTTGTGTTGTTAACTGATTTCAATGCCAAGGCTCTGTCAGAGTCTGGCAGTTTAGCTTTATTTAATTTTTCAATATAACTCTATAAAGAATCTTCTGGTATTTGTAAGTCTGCTCTTAGTGTTTTGAAAATCCTAGGTAATGAAAAGCCTATGTTGTGGTTAGTCATACTCAGTTCACAGAAAAGAGAGATTACTTTTGGCTGTAATGAAACATCAAGCACTTGATTTGATTTGAGCTCGTTTAGTAGATGTTCTCTAAAAATCTGCATATTTAACCAGTTATTTTGATTATAATTATACCTAGCCATAAGGCTATTTGTGTCATATATATCCTTGCTACCAATGAATTGGTGCCAATAAATTAGACCATTTTCCTTCATCACCATTAATTTCCCTCTATTAAATGAATCTAGACATTTTCTTGTCAATGCAACCCGGAAATATTAAGAATAAGAGATGTCTTATTCTCACTGTTCATTATCTTTTTAAAGTTGTTTAATATGTACCTGATATAATGAGGGTATCTTTTGATTCTATTTTCTTTAAAAATGAATGTCTTTTACAACCAAAAACATCTTATTATCTGTAAACAAGTTGTTATTTATTGTCCCATCATGGTTAGAAAGCAATATAGTTTCATGCAATTTCTTCCAGTTTGATGTATATTTATTACTTAACCACTGACTCATTATATTAAGTGTGGCTGCTTCAGCATATAGTTCTAGATTGAGAAATGCAATGCCTCCCTTATCCCATTCCCTACAATGCCAATCATATCTTATTCTTGGTTTCTGCGGATGCCATAAAAATTTAAACAGAAGTGAGTTGAGTTGTTTTATTAATTTTTTGGAGATCCAACTATTATAGTCTGAAATAGGAATAACATTTTTGGTAAAATACATTTTTATTAACGATAATTTTTCTTCCATAGAAAAAAACATTTTTCCCCACTTGCTTAAATGTTCCTTAACCACAGTTATCAGGTTATTATAATTTGAATGTATAATGTCTTTCCAATTTGTTTTTATCTGCACACCTAGATATTTGAAGGTGTCATTTTTCCAGTTAAAATTACTGTGTTTTTCTAATATGGTGCTGATTTTTTGTTTAACAGTATAGTTTTCATTTTGTTAGTGTTAAATTTTAAGCCTGAGATTTCTTCAAAATTATTTAGAGATTTTATAATATGGTCTATTGAATAATCTATATTCCTAATAGTTAAGAGAATGTCATCTGCGAAAAGTTGTATTTTACAAGAGTGATATGAATTAATATCAAAGCTAGCAATATTAGTGTAATTTCTGATGTAGTTGGCTAATGGTTCCACTGCTAAGGCAAATAATAGGGGTAAAAGTGGGCAGCCTTGTTTGGTTCCTTTTAATATTTTGATTTGAGTTGACAAGTAAGCCTCAATTTTAATGTAAGACACTGAATTTTCATATAGATTGTTTATTCATTTTCTAAAATCAAGCAAAATTTTAAATGATTCTAGTACTTTATATAAATAAGGCCAAATAATAGAGTTGAAAGCTTTATCCAGATCTAAACTAATGATGGATAATTCTTTCTTTTTCTTGTTCGCTAGATCTATTAAAGATAGAATTTTGACGATATTGTCTTGAACTTTCCTGTTCGATATGAAGCCTGTTTGATCTTCTGCTATTAATTTTGGCAAGAATTGGTTTAATCTTTTAGCAAGAATTGAGGTGAAAATTTTATAATCAATGTTCAATAGAGATATAGAGCAGTATGATGTTACTAGTTTGGGATCTATGTCCTGCTTTAAAATGGGAGAGATTATGGCATATTTCCAAGAGGGGAAGTGATTTCCAGACTTTCTAAATTCCTCAAAAGCTGCTGCTAGAATTTTTAGAGTTTCATCAGGAAGAAGTTTATAAAACTCATCAATAATACCATCTATTCCTGGGGCCTTATTGCTTTTAATATTTTTAATATTTTCCTTAACTTCTATTAGTGAGATTGGTTTTATCAAATTGATGTTTTGTTCATTGGTTACTTTCTTATTAAAATTTTCAATCAGAAATGTTTCTTTTAGAGAGTTGTTAGAATCTGAATTAGCATTGTTTAATGCCTCATGATGAGATCTAAACATTTCTAAGATTTCCTTTAAGTCTGTCACTTGCCTATGTTTGTTCCTTGTGTTGTCAGTAAGTTCTTTTATATAGCTTGTATTAGCTGAATTTTTTGATTTAACTGCCAATTTATGCAGATTTTTTTGATTTGCAGGGAATGATTGTAGTTTAAGCCTCTTTAGATTTATAGCCACTTTATGATTCAAGATTTCTACATACTTTGTGTTTAATGTTTTTAGTTCAAGGTTTGTATTTATATCTTTGCTATTTAAATTCTTTTTAGTGCATCAATTTTTGTTTGTAATGCTATTAGCTCATCATCCCATTGTTTCTTTTTGTTTAAATACCAGTTTTTTATTTTACCATAAAGATATGTCCCCAGATTAACTATGCCCTGCACGACGTGCAGGATCAGTGCAGGAGCTCTAGCAGGCAATATGTCTGCTGTGCGATCCAGGAACAGCCTGCAGGGGCGTGCATGAGAGCTCCTGCACTAATCCTGCACGAACAAAGCCCTTGTATGCAAATCACCCCATTTTCAGGAGACATTCATTCAAATGAGGTGATTTTGCAATCCAGGAACCTTGCGACCGTCTGTGCAGGACTAGTGCAATCTGCAGAAATATACTTGGTTAGTAACCAAGTACATTTCTACAAAATCCAAAACAGAGCTGTGACAGCTCCAAATAAAGACTGCACATCATTGAGGAAGCATGCCAATGGCCAAGTATAAGGCCACTGGCATTGCAAACAAAACAAAAAATAAAAAAATCAACTTTTAATTTTTTAAGCCAATCTTGGCTGTTTAAGTGTAGGGCAGCAGCACACAAATGGGATCAGGGGAAAATAACAAAATAAACCTAAATTAAGCATTCTAACTAAAATCAGTAATCTGCCATGCAAGTTAGTGGCAGGCAGAACACAACATGGCCAGTGAGTAGTGGTTGCTAAGAGGGTATGCACAGTGTGACATATGTAACTATGCATCAGCAGGTAATCCTATGCAAATGAGGGGAATGATAGTGAATCCCAGTTTTCACCAGCATGTGAGTCAGGTCCCAACAGTGTAAGAGCAGGAATAGGTTGGTGCAAGAATAGGAGTTAGATGACATCATGGGTGTGTGTGTCAGGCATACTGTAAGCGGATTGGAGCCCTGTGGCTTGGGTTTGCTCCTACCTTAGCACAGCTAAGCTAGGGGGAGTATCTAAACCTGCCTAGCACTCTTTACAAAGCCTAAGCAGGTGTGCTCACCGTGCACTGGGTTTTACAGGAAAAAAAAAATAAGTTAAACCAGGAAATAGCAGCAGTGTGTACATTTGAGCACTCTGTTTGAGCGGCCTGCCCCTGGACATAAACAGGAAGGCAATGGGAAGGGAAAACAGCAGTAGGAAGGTAATAAAGGAGAAGTAGCTGGGTTGGCAGATGAAATGTATCAGAATCAGGCAATTGCACAGGCAGCAGAACAGCCCAGCCCAGAACACCACTATAACTAAGCAAACACCTTCTCCTCTGGTTTTCCCACACTCTACACCATCAGTGGGAAAAAGTGGGGAACTTTTAACACTCACAGCAGAAAATGATAGGGACTGCAATAGCTATCATACAACTTGTGTAAGAGGCTGAGGGTGGTGAGGATGTGAATGCTGTCGACCAACCTACAGTGAGGAGATGGAGAAAAGTGTACAGACCCAGGGTAACCTACCAGGGGCTACATGAGCTGGAGATAGTGAAGCACTATAGGGTGGACAGAGACCTCCTACAGCAAATTGTTGAGCTGTGCTGGCCATGCCTGACACACAGAACTAACAGAGGGGAACCCATCCCAGTGGATACCAAGGTATATGTAGGCCTAAGAATACTAGCTACAGGTACCTTCCAAAGGCAAACTGGGGATATTATGGGGATTTCACAGGCATCAGCATCCAGGGTACTCCTCCAGTTCCTGGATGCCATGTCAGCACATGTCATTGAGCACATATATTTCCCCAACACCCGTGAGGCATTGGCCAGCAATATGCAATTGTTCCACCAAATAGCAGAATACCCTGAGGTAGTGGGTGCTATAGACTGCACGCACATATGCATCAAAGCACCACCCAGTGAGCAGGATAGGGTTTACATCAACTGCAAGGGCTTCGCCTCCATCAACTGCCAGGTCATGTGCGATGCCCAGAGCATAATAATGAATGTGTGTGCTGGCTGCCCTGGAAGCTATCACGATTACCACATCTGGCATCTGCTGCAGCTATACCAGAGATTTGCTAATGGGGACATCCCTCATGGTCATATAGTTGGGGATGCTGGATACGCACTGGAGCCATGGCTGATGACACCCATCAGAAATGCACACACACTCGAACAAGAACTCCATAATGCGGCACATGCACAGACCAGAATTATAGTAGAGCATGTGTTTGGGATGCTCAAGTCACAGCTCCGGTGCCTGGACACATCCGGTGGAGCCTTGCAGTACTCACCAGCTACATGTACCCAAATTGTCCTTGTATGTGCCATGCTACACAATATGATGCTGTGGAAACAGCTGCAGCAGGAACAGCATGGGGCAGGGCCACACAGCCCCCCATCATTGCCAAGGCCTGCACAGGTACAGAGTGACTTGGAAGAGGAACAACTTGAGCCTTCCCCAGTAGACAGAAGGAGGCATGCTCAGTATGCCCTGTCCTTGGCAAAGAGGCAACACATAGCACATACACTGACTCAGTAGGAACCCTGGAAATGACACCTCTCTCTGACTCGCACATACAGTAAAAGGGATGCCTAACTTGACACTACCTGTTTTCAAACATGCACAGGGAGTGTAAAATGTGCATCCAACATAGGTAGCCCTGCAGCACCACCTGAGGCATGAGTCCATATTTTAAGCAATATAAAGCACTGCTAAGCACATTTTGCCAGTATTGAGCATATTTAAATACAATTGCATGTAGCTGCGCACCGTGCTAACCAGCGCAATGTCGGGCAACGCTGGGCAAAGACAGGCAAAGTCGAGCAAAGTTGGGTAAACATGCTCAGACCTGCTTTACTGTTCCTTAACCAGTCAGGTCTGCCCAGCAGGAAAATAAAAAGCAGTGACAAGGTTCGAACTCAGGATACTGTGCACTATAGTCACAGTACTGAACCACTAAGCCATGACAGCATTTTGCTGGCACAGACACAACTTAAGTCACTCACACATACCAGTTGGGGGGGGTGGGTCACATACCTAACAATCACAGCCAACAGGACAATTGTAGACAAACGCAAACACAAACAAATGCTGTATTATGCCCTCTGAAGAGGCATATGAGTAACCTCCCCCCAGGCCTATGCAGACAGATAACAGCAGGACAGGCAGTGTGATGTGGGTTGGGTAGGCTATGAAGTCACAAACTAATATGTGTGTAATTGGAAGCTAAGGTCTGTAGTACAGTGGTATGCCTCAAGCCAGTACGATAGGCAACAGTACAGACTGAAATGGAGTACCTGACATAGCAGTGCAGGCCAAGCAAATGTGTATAAGTGTCAGGTGTACCCCTCATCCTATGTACACCCACAGTAACAATCAGGTGTGCCCCCCGGGTAGAAATGTACAAATAATAGCTGTCCCCCCTGTATGTAGAAATGTTGATAAGTCTATGCAAATTGACTCATGGAAGCTCTGCAGGCACAGCGTGCTTCCTGTCGATGTACAACACAAAGGTGAGCCCTAAAGTAAAAACCAACTTGATTTTTCACACACATATAGTATATATGCCCATAGTGGGCATGCTCACACACTTAAACAAATTTAGCAAATTTCAGTCAGCAACATACTGAAAGGTCATACTGGGCATGCTCACACACTTAGGCCATGTCTGAGTACAGCAGTGGGCCACACATATCTGCCAGTTGCAGTTCTTACTCCAGACACTTGTCACTATTCACCAATCCTGCTTTGCACACACAGTGATATGAAAACAGACCCATATAATATATTGGACCCCTGTCATAATCAAACTATGTACTACAAGTACTTAAGTTGTTCAATGAAAGTGAAAATGCAAAGAAGATCAATAGATCTCTGATCAGTATCATCAAGAAACGATGAGCACTCCTAACATTATCCAAGCCATGTTCTGGCAAAAATATTGCCAAAGAGTCCATAGAGAACCATGAAGCTTTCTTTCGCTATGTCATAAATATCAATGTAAATCATATTATGTTCTGAATCAGTGCAAAGTGTAAATGAATACATGTACATGACTGACATTGCCAACATCTTGTCTGACTGGTTCATACATATTTACCCCCCTCTCACTGACAAAAGGGCCCGTTACCATACCTGGCAATTGTGGAAGCCCATAAATCACATATACAATGGTTAAACAGCTCTATCCAAACCTAAAAACACAACGTCTATGGGATGACATGGTTTCCCTGGCTGTGTCATATGTGAACTCCAAAACAAACAGACCCTGCACCTAAACAATCTGTTGAGACTCACCCTCCGTACAGGATATGAAACTGTTGAATGGGTTACAGCAACATTTGGCACACTCCACAAGTGTCAGTGCACAACAGACCATGGAAACAATAGTCTTATAAGCCTAATAAGCCTGATCTGCAAGGCTATGGAATCCATCATTATGGAACTCATAAACAGAGCTATTGGGAGCCTACAAACACCCAACCCTACCCATTGTGGTTTGGTCAGGGGCAGATCATGGTTCCTAAATCTGCTAGATAGTTGTCAAGGCAGTCACCCAGTACATTCATCAATGAAATGAGCTCCATACGACCTACATAGACCTTGAAAAGCCCTTTTTCAACATCCAATACACATGTCGTATCCACAAAATCAACAACCTGTGCATAAACACGTATGTCATCTGATGGATTGCCAACTGGGGCACAGATAGATCCCACAAGGTAAGAATTGTGGTCTCCTGTTCAAGCTGGTAACAACTGCTGTCCCCCATGGCTCAGTCCTGGGAACCCTCCTGTCTGGTGTATACTTTTCAGAAATACAGTGAAACACACGAGGGCTATGTTTAGCAAAGTTTGTGGATGACTGCAAAAAGGTTGTCATAATCGATGTTTGGGACAACAGAGACATCCTTAAAAAGGGTTTCAGTCAGACAGATGTGGTGTCAAAATAATGGCCTCCAGCTACAGTCATACAAATACCACATAGGTGCCAACACCCTAAATATGGAGATAATAATAAGGGATCTATGGACACATGTGGATAGTCATCTCTACCTCCAGAAACACATTCACAAAGTGGTTAAAAAATCTTGTTATATGTTCCCACAAATTGCCAAGGTCTTTGCATGTAGGTCAAAGGAGGTTCCCTCTACTCATCAGTCATCAGACACATCAGAGAGTATCATTGCACACTTGCGATGAATCTGACTAGGCACCTTTAGCAGCTGGAAAGACCACTGAAGTACTTCAACAAGAGGACTACTGGCCTCAAACAGTTGTCCCATGCAACAAGACTGACTTTAACTCAATCTGTACTCTGTTGCATACTGTCTACTCAGGCGATCTCTGCCCAACAGACAGGTCCATGTCCAATGCAGAACTGATGTACATGCACTATCTGAAGTAAACCGAAGCTCACTGTGCCACATACTCTAGGGATGTCATCATCACAACAATAAAGAGAACATGTTGGAGGGATATATTACTAACTCACAGACTTCCCTTGCTTTGGAGCAGGCTCCCAACCTACATTAAGCTGAGTCCCTAACTGACACACTTCCAGAGGAGCCTTGATGAGTGTATGTGAAACTGACCTGTCACACCATGGATCACTTCATCAGTTCTACTACACAGAGGCCTAGGGAACTAACCCCATGTGTAGTGATAGCTGCACAATCTGGCCATACTAATATATGCCTTCAGGCAGATAGCCTATTACTATATATATATATATAAATATATATATATATATATATATATATATATGTACATAAATATATGTAGGGGGAACACAGTATAATAAGCCAAAGATGGATGGGCAGAGATGTGTGTAAGAGAGTGACCATGACAGGGAGCCATCCAGGACTGCCCCACCCAGCACACATCCCTATGGCACAAAAGACATGAGGTGCACATCTCACCTACTGTACATAACAGCCACCAGTATCTGTAAGCATTACAGTGTATGTGGTCCATGTGCCTACTGTACAGCATGACTATACAATGGAGTACACATCTACTATCTGTATACATGTGCCATTCACATAGGTCCATAGGTATGTAGTAGACTATCTTCATAAAGGCATATATTAGCCTAGACAAGTTGTGCAGCTTTCATCACCCCATTGGGTAGTCTACCAAGCCCTAGTTCTAATATTTAGTACCCTAAGCCCCTTTCTAGTGGGGCTGCTGATGTGTTGCCTGCTGTGAATTGTCTGTTTCCCATCCACTCATCAAGGTTCCTACTGAAGAATGTCAGCGAGGGGCTCTGTCTGATGTACATTGGGACTCTGTTCCACAGTAAGGCAAGTGTCCGGGATGGTACTCTATCTCACCAGCATGTTGTATTCATTGTTGTGATGAGGTTCATATCCCTAGAGTGTGTAGTGCGACTCAAGTTTGTTATCCGTAGATGGAGTATGTTCAACAGTTATGTGTTGGACATGGCTCTATATGTTAGGCAGAGTGTGCCTCTGAGTAGGTGGTATGCAATGGAGAACAGATTTAGTTTTACCAGTTGTGTTGCATAACACAACTGTTTAAGGCCAGTAATCCTCTAGATGAGGTACCTCTGTGGTCTCTACAGCTGCTGGATATGCTTAGTTGAGTACATCCAAAATGGTGCAGTGTACTCAATGATGGGTCTGATGACTTAAGAGTAGAGGGCCACCACTACCTCTTTTGATCCTGATGCAAACCCTTTGTTGATTAGGTGGGCCACATAGGATTTCCCAATCACTTTGGCAACATGGTTGTCAAAGGAAAGATGACTATCTACTTGTCCCCCCCAGATCCCTTATTGTCTTGTCAGTTTTAAGTGGGTAACACCTATGTGGTACTTTGTGGGTACTTTGTTTTCACCAAAGGGGATTACTATGCATTCTTCCACATTGAGCTTGAGGTCATGATTCTGACACCACATATCTGTCTCATAGAGTCCCTTCTGAAGAATATTTGTGTCATCCGGGGAATCTATTATGGCAAACACTTTACAGTTCCCAGCAAACTTAAGTCAACCACAATCCTCCTGTGTTGGCATGTACTTTTGAGAAGTCTATATAAAACAGGAGGGACCCCAGGACTGAACCCTGGGGGACACAAGTTGTTACCAGTGTAGAGTCTAACATGTAGCCAGCAACTCTTAATTTGTGGGATCCATCTGTGAGCCAGTTTGCAATCCATCTTCTGATGTATGGATTCATGCCCAGGTTGGTGAGCTCATCTATGATACCTGACTAGGGAATAGTGTCAAAGGCCTTAGCAATGTATAGGTAGGCTGTGTGGAGCTCAATTCAATCATCTGTAGCCTGGGTAACTGTCTCAAAGAAATTCACCCAGTTCAGGGGGCGTGATCTGCATTTAATGAAGCCAAACTGGGTGTGCTCAGCTATGTGAAGGTTCCCAATGTCTTTATTGTTGACTTCCATTGTGATTGGCTCCATTGCGTTGCAGATCAGACTTGTCATGTTCATAGAGCATGAATGCCAAGGCTCTTTTGTGGCCCCACATCTGTGGGTACATATCCTGTAGCGAGCATGTAGAGAGAGGTGTAAGTATCCTTGATGAATATGGATACATCCCCACCCTATGTGCTATGATCCAGGTACTGATGCTGGAAGGTATGGAATGAGTAGAATCCTGGTAGTGCTGGTGTGCTCTCTGGAGCCTTGAACTAGGTCTCTCTTACTACACATATATCAATTATCTTCATACTGAGAAGTGCCTCGAGTGTGTGCATCTGGAGGCTGAGACTTCTGGCAATGAGTAGCATTTAACTCACTTTGTGGTTATTTGTGTTTGTTATGGGGTTTGGTTTGTCCTGAGTGACTGGTGTTCCACACCTGAAGTCAACACCTCATTGATCCGATCTGACCATAAGCTAATTACCCTACATATCCATATTCTGCCCCGCCCCCCATTAAGGAAACCATGTTAAAAAATATCTCCAAAGACAACTTCATGATTCTTAAGACAGAAGTGGTGAACTTCAGAACATCCATGCAGATGGACAATATAGTTACGACTGCTGAATCCTACACAATTGCACTTTATAAGCACTTACATGAGTGCATGGATCGTGCTATCCCAAACAGAACCAAGACGCTATCCTCCAAGAAAAGGAAGCCAATCTGGTGGTCCCCTGCCATAAACAAACTGCACAACAGAAGGAAGAAACTGTTGCAAAAGAGGGTAAAACCCATGAGTGGAGGAGCACCCTGGTCAGCCTCAGTAAGAAGCTGCAATCCCTGATAAAATCCTCCAAAGCTAGTTACAAAAACAAAATTGCCACTGATTCTAAAGACAACCACAAAGCATTCTATAGCTATGTCAAGAATCACAATGGCAAAACTCAGATCTGCTCTGAGTTACAGTACAATGGCACTAAATATATAGACCCAACTGATATTGCCAACATCCTGGCAGGTAGGATCAGTGCTAACTTTACCCTTCTCTCACCCATGAAAGAGCCCATCTCTATACTGGAAGAATGCAAAGTTGCTGTCATCATGGCTGCACAGGTGAAAACCACTCTCCAAAGCCAGGAACACAGCATCCATGGGACCAGATAACAATCCAGGCTGTGTTCTACACGAACTACAGAACGAACTGGCACTACACCTAAGTACCATGTTCAATCATAGCCTCACCTCAGGCTTTGTGCCTGCTGAATGGCGCACAGCGACGGTTATCCCACTACACAAGGGGGAAGCCAGCAAAGACCCTGGGAACTAGCGCCCCATTAGCCTGATGAGCCTGGTCTGCAAGGCCTTGGAATGTATCATCATGGAACTTATAAACAAAGACATTGGCAATCTCCAAACTCTGGACCACAACCATTTTGGGTTTGTAAAAGGCAGATCATGTCTCCTAAACCTGATAGACTTCTTCAAAGCAGTCACCAAAGCCGTAGACAAGGGTAAGGTGGCTAATATAGCCTATCTAGATCTTGCAAAGGCTTTCGACACCATCCCCAACTCTGGAATTATAGATAAACTCACTAAACTAGGTATAAATCCCTATGTCACAAGATGGGTTGCCAAATGGCTCACTGACTGAACCCACACTGTGAAAGTAGCAGACTCCAAGTCCGACTTCAGACCAGTGACAAGTGGAGTACCACAGGGTTCAGTCCTGTGTCCTGTCCTGTTTGATATCTACTTCCCTGAAGTACAGGCTAACACAGAAGGTCTTTGGCTAATGAAGTTCCCAGATGACTGCAAACTAGGAGCCATAATCGAAACTACTAATGATGTGGACATCCTACTAAAGGGCCACACTGAGACAGATGCCTGGTGTCAAAGCCATGGCCTCAAGCTCAATGCCAAAAAGTGCATTGTCATCCCCTTTGGTAAAAACTCTGTACCCATGAACTACAACATAGACGGTAGTATACTTAACACTGAAAGTGTGATAAGAGACCTTGGGACACAGGTGGTCAGTAGACTCTCCTTTGATAATCACATCACTACAGTAGTCAGGAAATCCTTCGACATGGCACACCTCATCACAAAAGGTTTCTCATGCAGAAAAAAAGAGGTCATTGTTCCCCTCTACTCATCACTCATTAGAGCCATTATAGAGTACAATGCCCCTTTTGGTATGTACCTCACAAGACATATACAACAACTTTAAAGCCCGCAGAAATACCTCACAAAGAGGATTAGCGGCCTCAAATACATGCCCTACACAGACCGTCTCAAAACACTCCAGCTTTACTCTGTCACATATCGCCTACTCAGAGGTGATCTCTGCCTAACATACAAAGCTATGTCAGACACAGAGCTGATGGACATGCTCCACTTAAAAAAATCCCAATCTCTCCGAGCTTTGGCCCCAAAACCCGGACCGAAATACAAAAGGAGGGGGTGTATCCATTTTCATAAAGGATACCCACACCTCCAGGTTAGTCGCACAGCATGAGGCCTCAGAGACCATCCAAGTGCAACTAACAGTGGGCAAAGCTGCTTATCAGATCATAGCCTGCTACAGATCACCTACCTTGTCTCAGGACCCTCATTCAGCATTCCTGAGAATACTGGAAAATATAAAGGTCCTACCAAATACCATGATATTAGGAGATTTCAACTACTCAAACATTGACTGGGAGAATTACTCAAGTACAACTCCTTTGCCCAATGCTTCCTAGAGTTTATAAACTCAAACGCCCTGGATCAGCTGGTCACCATGTCCACTAGAGGTGACAACATACTCGACCTGATCATCACCAACATGGGGGATCAGTGTTCCACACCAGAGGTTAACCCCCTCGCTGGTAAGATCAGATCATAAAGTAATCACACTGGACATCTACATCCCGACTCCACCCCCAGTCAAGGAAACCACTGTGAAAAACTTTTCAAAAGCAAACTTCACACTTCTTAAGACCGAAGAGGAAAGTTTCAAAGCCTCCTTGCTACAGGATAATGCTATCCAATCTGCAGAATCCTTTACAAGTGCATTATATGAGCATCTACAGGGATGCATGGATCGAGCCATCCTGAGTAAAACCAAGACTCACTCCTCCAAAAAGAGGAAACCAGTCTGGTGGTCCTTCACCATAAATAAGCTATACAACAGAAGGAGGAAACATGATATAGCAAAATTCCAAAAAGGTATCACTGATCATTATTAGCAAGAAACTACGATCGCTCATAAAATCATCCAAGGCTAGTTTCTAAAGAAAAATTGCCAAGGAATCTAAAGATAACCACAAAGCCTTCTTTAGCTATATCAAACATTTAGGTGGCAACTCTCAGATATGCTTTGAGCTACTGCAAAATGGCAAAAAATACACTGAACCAACTGACATTGCCAACATCCTGGCAGACAAGTTTAGTGCAAACTTCACCCACCCTCACCCCCAAAAGCGCCTGTGTCCATCCCAGAAGAATGCAGAGCCCCAGACATTATGGACATGCAGGTAAAAACAGCCCTCTCCAAAGCTAAGAACACAGCATCAATGGGACCAGATGGTGTCCCAGGCTGCATCTTACATGAGCTCCAAAAGGAACTAAACCCTCACCTAAATTCACTGTTCAGACTCAGCCTTATCACAGGCTATGTACCCAAACAATGGCATACAGCAACAGTCATCCCACTCCACAAAGGTGGTGCCACAACAGAACCTGGGAACTATCGTCCTATAAGCCTGACCAGCCTGGTCTGCAAAGCTATGGAGCGAATTATCATGGAACTCATAAAGAGAGACATTGGGAAGCACCAGACACTGGACTCTACCCAATTCGACTTTGTTAAAGGCAGATCCTGCCTCCTTAACCTAGTTGACTTCTTTGAAACAGTTACCAAGGCCATAGATGAAGGGAAGTTAGTCCACACAGCCTACCTGGACCTCACTAAGGCCTTCGACACCATTCCCCACTCTGGCATCATAGACAAGCTTACCAGCTTCAACATTAACCCCTATGTCATGAGATGGGTGGCCAACTGGCTCATGGATAGAACACACATGGTTAGAGTTCCACGTGCCATGTCCGACTCTAAACCAGTCACAAGTGGCATCACACAGGTCTCAGTCCTGGGACCCCTTCTGTTCAGTATATATTTCTCTGAGGTACAGGCAAGCATGGGAGAACTATGGCTGACCAAGTTCGCAGATGACTTTAAACGGGGGCCATAATCAACTCTCTGGCTGACACAGACATCCTTCAGAAGGGTCTTACAGGGTAAGATACCTGGTGTCAAAACCATGGCCTCAAACTGAATGCCAAAAAATGCATAGTCATCCCCTTTGGAAAAAACAATGTGCCCACG
The DNA here is from genome assembly GCF_019279795.1 of Protopterus annectens. NCBI lineage: Eukaryota > Metazoa > Chordata > Ceratodontiformes > Protopteridae > Protopterus > Protopterus annectens. The sequence goes on along the minus strand of NC_056731.1, from coordinate 964,765,139 downwards.
AATTACCACATAGGTGGTAATCCACTAGGTATGGAAATGTAATTAGGGACCTGGGGACCCAGGTAGATAATAACCTCTCTTTTGATAATCACATTACCAAAGTGGTTACATATTCCTTCTATGTAGCCCATCTAATCACAAAAGGGTTCACCTCTAGATCAAGAGAGGTCATTGTGCCCCTCTACTCATCACTCATTAGGCCCATTATAGAGTACAATGCCCCATTTGGTATGTACCTTAATTGGCACATGCAACAGCTGGTAAGACCACATAAGTACCTCACCAAGAGGATCATGGGCCTCAAAGAGATGCCCTATGCAGCTCGATTAAAGAAACTCCAGCTCTACTTGGCTGCTTACTGCCTGCTCAGAGGTGATCTATGCCTGATGTATAAGGCCATGTCCAACCCGGAATTAATGGACGTGCTCCACCTCAAGAAAAACAAATCTCTTAGAGCCACACACTCCAGAGATTAAACCTCAGCAAAGCAATAAACAGGATGTGCTGGAGGGATAGATTCCTGTCCCAGAGACTTCCCTCACTCTGGAACAGAATCCCAGTTGATGTTAGGCAGTACCCCTCGCAGACTCTCTTCAAGAGGAATCTTGACGAGTGGATAGGAAATTGTAAATTTACCCCTGGGATCACTTCAGTGGCCCTGCTTGGCAGTGACCAAGGAAACTAAATTAAAAGGGAGGCGAAAGCCAACACATTCTGGCTAGGCTTATAAATGCCCTTGGGCAGATAGCCTAGTACCTACCTATGAACCTATGAATCTACATGCTCTAGGGACCTAAACCTTGTCACCACAATAAACAGAACATGCCGGAGGTATAGATTCCGGTCCCAGATACTTCACATACTCCAGAATAAACTACCTATCTATATCAAACAAAGCTCCTCATTAGCACTCTTCAGGAAAAATCTTGATGATTGGATGGGAAATAGGAAATTCATCCTGGGGATCACTTCTATGTCTCTGCTCGACAGTGGCACAGGAAAATAAATTTCTTGGGTGGCAAAAGCCAGGGTACCTTTTTGGCTGGGCTTGTATAGGTCCCAGGGCCAATAGCCTAGTACCTACCTATGAACCTATGAACCTTTGAGCCTTGCCTAAAAAAGGTAATATGGGGACAGCAAGAGCCTTGGCCAGTAACAAGGCTTGTTTATCATGTCATCATAGGCAGACAGAGACTGGATCCCCTTTGAATGACACCAGAAGCTCAACCAATTGTTGAAGTTTATCATCTTTCTGTTATATTGTAGTATCATGTAGGTGAAGGTAAGATGCTTTCGTCTCTACCCACGAGACTTCATCAGAATGATGAAGTTTCGTGGGTAGAGATGAAAGCGTGCTAAATCCTATTACATGTGTTTTTTAGTTTATGTCATTGGCATTGATTCAATAAATACACACTTTTGAATCTTGGTGTGTAATTTTTTGGAGGATACACCTTTATTGTGCTGACTAGCGGACTGTGTTTTAGTGTATTTATTGTTCCTGAGTGAGCTACGTGGAGTGGTTATATATTAGTACCTGTTCCACATTTTGGAGGCTACTACCTATGTGGTACTCTGGGGATACTTTGTTTTCTAAAAGTGGAAAACAATGCTTTCTTAGGCTTATAACTTTACAGCATGAGTTTGACACCAGGTATCTGTCTGTATGATACCCTTTTGGAGGATGTGTGTGTCATCTGGAGAATATGTATAGCCCACAGTATGCATTGTAATCAAACATGGGCATACATACCCCTACTGTGTTTGCTTATACCTAAGAAAGCTACATGCCAAACAGGAGTGGTCCCAGGACTGAGTGCAGATGAATACCACTTGTTACTGGCATAGAATAGTACATGGAGGCTGCAAATGTTACTGTGTGTCCTACATCTGTGCATCAGTTGTCAAGCCATCATCTAACAATTCTTTATGGTCAGTCTGTTGAGGTTATGTATAATACCAGTATGTGGGATGGATATGAATTTCTGGTGAGCTATAGCTTGGCTGTGTTGACCTACCCTCCCTCACCTATAGCCTTGTTGACTGGCTTGAAGTCTACTAGGTGTAGGAGCCATGATCTGGCCTTTAGAGAACCTAAGTGGGTATGGTGCAGTGTTTGCAGATTCATAATGTCTCTGTTAATGAGTTCCATAATGCTGTGCTCCATAGCATTCCAGATAACATTGGTCTGGCTTATAGGGTGAGAGTTTCCAGGACCTGTTGTAGTTCTACCCTTAATCAATTTATGTTAACATTTGCACTGGGTGTGATGAGGGTGGACAGGTTTAAGAATAAGTATATTAGAGGGTCAGGCCAGGTTTGAAGGTTAGTAGACCATGCCAGATAGGCAGGATTAAGTTGGTTTGTACATGTGCTGAGGAGGGATGCAGAGTATATTGTGAAATAGATGCTAAATAGATGCTAAGGATGAAGCCGCCAGTTAACAGGAAAAGAGGAATACCTAAGATGAGGTTTATGGCTGTGGTGAGAGAGGACATGCAGGTGGATGGTGTGATAGCGCAAGATGCAGAGGCCAGGAAGAAATTATGTACTGTGGCGATCCCTAATGGGAGCATCCGAAAGGAGAAGAAGAAAAAGACGTTGTAGCTCAACCCTTGTGGACTGTGAACACCATTACCATGTGTCATTCCACAAGTATGTAACCTGTATAGAGGCTGCATCTAGACAGAGCGTTTAGGTGAGTGGTGACTTCATATGTCAGCTTGTGTATGACACAGCCAGGGACACTGTCCAGTACCATTGCCACTGTGGTGTGTACTTTGTTAAAGAGATGTTTTAACTAGAGTGTCTGTGAATCATCAGGTTTTACATTCTTCAGGTCTGGAAATGTGGCCCTTGTGTAATGACAGGGTGGTGAAATCAGCATTCAAACTGTCTGACAAGGAATTGGTAATGTCAGTCAGATAAGTGTATTTTGTGACCATTTACATTAGCTGCGACCCAATCTGAGATTTCCCCTGTAGATTATGAACAACACTGAAGAAAGCTTTAGTGTTGGCTTTGGAATCCTTGCCATTTTGTATTTTGAAGCTTGCCTTGTATGTTTATTGAGGGATTGTATTTTCCCAATGATACTGGCCAGAGAGGTTATCCCTTCTTGGTATGTAACTTTTGGTACAACTTCACACCTTCTATTATATATTTAGTTTATGGCAGGGGTCCATGAGACTAATGCACTTTTACTGTATAAGTGAGAATTTCTTGTGTTTGTGATAGTACGGTCCATGCAACCCTGTAGGTGAACAATGTGCATTAATAAAGGATTATGCAGCTGTGACAGTGTTAACCTTAGTAATGCAAACCAATGACAGATAGCAACAACAGCATCACCGACAGCACAGTGTCAAACCGTGTCATACACACATGTGTACTCAAGTTCCAAAATGTGTGTAGTACAATGCATACTGGCCACCAATAGAAAGGATGGAGTGTTAACACTGGCCAATACAGGGCATGTCACACTGTTCATATGTCCAATATGCACATACATGCAGACAGTGCACCTCCACCATGTTCACAAATGTGCACCTGCAGACCTGTGCTGTACACACCCCACACTTACTCTCCACTGTATAACACATGCTGACACAACTACACACATCAGCCAAGTGGCACATGGGCAAACAAAACACAATTGGAATAAACACTGGTGGAAACAATGCAACATTGCTAATTACAGCTTTAATGCATCATGCCTGCTCAGCTACACCTTCAAGGATATCATTACACTTTACTGCTGAAAACATGTTATGCATTCAACCATTGCTATACATTACTAAAGTCACCCTGTGCATCTGCACCACGTTAGCCTGTTCCTGCATCAATGTTGCAGATGACAGGAGATGGCACAGGTTTCATCATATCAACAGGGTGTTTTGTTGGTTTGCCAGAGGCCTACACTGAGCCATACAATAGACATGTGTGTGTGTGTGTGTGTGTGTGTGTGTGTGTGTGTGTGTGTGTGTGTGTGTGTGTGTGTGTGAGGGCCATGAGTATTGTTATGTGTCAATGCTGATGTAATGTATGCAGGTATGTGTTTGCCCTAGGTTTCTGGTTTATGTGTGTGTGTCTGCATGCACACAGTTCCACCATGTGGCTGCCATATACGGGGATTTGTGAGACAGCTACAGACTGTACCTGGCAGGCTTTACAGATCACCATCTCTGGCCATGGATACGGAACCTGTGCCTGGCAGGGGTGCTACAGACAGTATCAGGTACTACTCCAGACTGGGTACTATCCAAAGAGGTTGACATATGTCCACTGGATCCAGGTCCTTGCTGGGACTAGCCAGAGCCACATGCACGTGGTCTTCTAGGACGGTCTATGGACAGACCCCCCAACATTGCTGGGGCTGGAACTGGCACTACGGGAGTGGCTGTGACTTGCTGGACGTCCACGGCTACCTCCAGCTGCTGATGTTGCTGGCATACCTCCCGTTGACGTCTCAACCATCCCGAACTGTCCTGACACATGGACATGACATTGTGGAGGACATCCAATGTCTCACCCTAACATCTATCAATGACCTCAGTGTAATTACGCATGGCACCTGCTAGGTCACGGATACTGTCATTTACAGAGGTGTTATGAGCCCTCTGTGCCCTTAGTGCCTGTCTGGTGTACCGTTCCATTCGTGTCTGTGCCTCCATGACAGCCTGGAACATGCATGTGATAGAAAGAGGTGTGGCACGTCTGCCAGGGGCATGATGACCAGCAGTGCTCTGAAGAGAACCCCTAGGCATCTGCCTATGTGGTACCGTTCCAGACATCTGGCTATGGCTGCTGTGTCCTGATGCATGTACCATAGATACCACACTGTCCTGGCCTGTACCAACCGTACACTGTCCCTCAGCTAAGGGCAATGGTGATGATGGATGTGCAGGCAGTATGACTGTGTGCATGGATGGGATGGAGATGTGTTCTGTCAATTGGTGGCCCTGACAAACCTGCCTGTGCCTCAACACACCTATCCTCATGAACACTGTCTATCTCAGTGACATCAGGTTCCCTGCTGTACTGAACCAGCCCCACCTTGGCACCTGTGAGATGAAAACAGGAATCACACTTTAAGACCTGAACATGATGTCAGACCCCATGCACACATCCACACATGCACACATGTGCACATGCACACATGCACACATGCACACACACAAAAATACACTCCTCCCTAAAGCAGACACACACAACACCAGCAATCTCAGAACATACACAATAGCAGATGATGGTGGGGTACAGTATTACAAGCAAAACAGTCATATCACACATGTCAGCATGCAGGACATGTGTTGCTCAACAACATGCAGTTCAAGTGCAGACAGTCCTTGTTACTAACAGTATACATGGCTTTTATGCATGTGTTTTGTTATTAGGTGATGGGCCTCCCCCTGGAACACAATGCACACATGGACACAACATTGCTGTGCAGGTATTCAAAACTCAATAGCATCACAAGACATATATGTGTCAGTTGTGCAAATGGTGATTGGTAAGCATATTATTTAGAGGTGCATATGTATGCACACACGCAACATTAAAGTGTATAGCAAGGTGTATAACAATGAAAGTTATGTGTAGTACTGTGGTTACAATAACTGGATGGGGTATAGTACCATAGGCCATCATCATGAAGCATCATGTGGTCACTCAAGGCTACAAATGTTTCCCAAACCAGCACTACTCATGCTGTACCGGAACTGCACTACCTTGGCTACATTCACCATTTCACAAACAGTTGTTACATGAGTTTGTAATGAGGCCAATAGGGAGCATTCCCTGACATGGATGTGTAGTGTGTTGCAGAGTGTTTAAATGCCCCATGATAGGCCTCTACCCCTCAGGTATATTATGTGCAATGTATGGATGAAATTTTGGATACTGGATTGTGTCTTTACAGAGGGTTTGGGAATCCTTTATGTGTAGCATGCTAAAATGCTCTGTGTATGACATAGATGTGTATGTTATGTGCATGTTGAGTATTAACTGTGCCTATCCAATGGTCACTACAGTCTAGCCACATTTGTTTGAGATGGTCTGGGTATTGCATGTGTTTGAGACAGCTAATCACATTAGTGAGATGTGCGTGATCTTACATCAAACATGCAAGGCATGCATTATGGGTAGGTGTGTTAACTGTGTACATGGCCTACACCTTAACTATGACAAGCACTTTTTATTTACAATAATAAATGCAGAACACACTCACCAGCATCTGTCTGCTGCCTTGATGTCACCCCAGAGGGACCTACATAGAGATGAGACAGTTTGTCAGTGGCCACAACTGTGGCATTGCTACTGTGTGTTTGCAATCTTACAGTACAATAACAGTTTACATTCACAGGGCTACAGATTATGTTCCAAATGATCAGTATTGCACAGCAACAGGCTCCACATCTTTTAATGACAAACTCCACATCTCACATATGCATGATCTACCAATACAGATAACAGTAGTCTACAGATATGCCATGTTACCTGCATGCTCCATGTGTGCTTGCTGGGTGGCTCCAACCTCCATCATGGTGTATGTCTGCTGCTGTTATTGTTGGGCAGGTGCCACCAGGCTCAGGAGCAGCTCCTCCACTCTGGTGAGGGGGGGTGGATATTAACACCACCTCCTGTTGCAACCTGTTGTCTCCGCACATCAGCAGCATGCTGACGGACATGTCTGAGAAGATCACTGCAGTGGTGGCGTACCTGATCATATGTCCGGTTATGCAGGCCTACTTCATTTACCCTGCAGACAACATCTTGCCACATTGCAGTACGCTCCTGCTGGTCCTGGCTGGTTCATGAGAACGAGACTGTAGTGCTGAATCATACTGGTAGTAATTATGTCATCTTCAGCACTACTGTAAGTGGGGTTCCTGTGATGTGCCATGATCCCTAGAAGACATAAATATGAAAATATGTCTGAGCAAGTCATATGGCACATTTAACATTATACAGTACATATATCACTGAACTGCCATATATAGCAACCTATTAGCTAACCAAGATTGAAACACTTTAACTGCCACTTATTACTGCTCACCCCACAACTGCTTGGAAGTGCCTGGCTCACTCTCAATCTAATGAACCATGTCCTGCACAGCAACAAAATAAAATCACTATATAAGACTATACAAGAGTACCTGGCACACTGTATGCAACACGATGCACCACCTAGCCACAGCAGATATACATCAAGCTGATGTGTAAAGAAATATATCATCCATCACAAAGAGTGTAAGGTCCAGTAAATGTATTACTATTATACCACACAACTTGTTAATGGCAAACCCATGTCCAAAATATGTGGACAATTGGGAATATAGGTTGCATACTGCTGTAGTACACTATGAATGTTGCTAGATACGCAGTTATATGTTTTACCACACATATGTCAAAGGACATGTTGCAGACATATCCACACACACACACACATCAGACATAATTACAGGACACAAAGGTATGACAACCCAGATAAGCTTTCAGTGTGTACTATACAGTACTGTGTGTCAGTACTTGCACAACCTTAATCTTGAGAAATGTAATATGTGATGAATACAGGGACCACACAATACAGTGGATGCAAGCAATGTGGACATACACCATACTTTGCTGTACAGGCCCAGAGCTTCAAGTAGTACTACAGTACACACAGAATTTGGATTCAACATCAGTACCAATCAATAATCAAAGCTGTAGTGCTTTAGCCTCCAATGACACACCCTAGTTAAAAGCAAGGGACTTAATCACACTGTATACAATACCACTTTTTCTGCCTATCAACAGAATACACAGCTTTTGCTAGGATCAAAGCAAGGACCCATAATACCATGACATAAACAGTTTCCCACTAAGCTATCCCACAGATACATATCTTTGACGTATTCACAAACACATTGACCACCACAGTCAGTTAACATTACAGAGAATGTATTGCAACAAGTAGATGTAGGTGTGTATAAGTATATATAACTATATATATATATATATATATATATATATATATATATATATATATACACATCCATTAGTGTACATATACATATATATGTAGGCACATATACATTTCACCTTTCATAGTGAGAATATCAATTATACAAAGGATGTGAGGTGTACAGTAATGTAATTAAATTGCACAGTCTTGGGATAAATGCATTGAAGGCATTCACAGCCCAGGTAGCTTTAGCAGGCCTCACTGGCTTCAACATTGCAAACTGAACAAACCACCCACAGTGTTTAACCACCACATGTCATATACCAGCACTGTATGCTGTCTTGTTCATCACACACTAAAACCTACATACAAATATGCACATATTAACCTTCACCAACATATATGTCTCCACCCTTCACAAACAGTTGCAATATGTCCCCTGCTCTATGCACATATACAGATGTGAATATATATGACACATATATATTTGGGATGTGATGATTAGTGAACAGCAGTATGGTTTCGTGCCGGGAAAGAGTACTACAGATGTAATGTTTGCTCTGAGAGTGTTGATGGAGAAGTACAGAGAATGTTAGAAGAGTTGCATTGTGTTTTTGTAGACTTGGAGAAAGCATATGACAGGGTGCCTAGAGAGGTGTTGTGGTATTGTATGTGGAAGTCAGGAGTGTCAGAGAAGTATGTAAGAGTGGTACAGGATATGTACGAGGGTAGTGTGACAGCGGTGAGGTCTGCAGTGGGAGTGACAGATGCGTTTAAGGTGGAGGTGGGGTTACATCAAGGATCGGCTCTGAACCCTTTCTTATTTGCAAATGGTGATGGACAGGTTGACAGACGAGATCAGACAGGAGTCCCCATGGACTATGATGTTTGCAGATGACATTGTGAGCTGAAGTGGGAGTAAGGAACAGGTGGAAGAGACCCTGGAGATATGGAGTTATGCTCTAGAGAGAAGAGGAATGAAGGTCAGCAGGACTAAGACAGAATATATGTGTGTGAATGAGATAGAGGAATGGTGAGGATGCAAGGAGTAGAGGTGGCGAAGGTGGATGAGTTTAAATACTTGGGGTCAATAGTTCAGAGTAATGGTGAGTGTGGAAGAGAGGTGAAGAAGAGAGTACAGGCAGGATGGAGTGGGTGGAGAAGAGTGTCAGGAGTGATTTGTGACAGACGAGTACCTGTAAGAGTGAAAGAGAAGGTCTACAAGGGGGTAGTGAGACCAGCTATGTTATATGGGTTGGAGACAGTGGCATTGACAAAAAGGCAGGAGTTTGAGCTGGATGTGGCAGAGTTAAAGATGTTAAGATTTGCACTGGGTGTGACGAGGGTGGACAGGATTAGGAATAAGTATATTAGAGGGTCAGCCCAGGTTGGAATGTTTGGAGACAAAGCCAGAGAGGCAAGATTACGTTGGTTTGGACATGTGCTGAGAAGGGATGCAGAGTATATTGGGAAAAAGATGCTAGGGATGAAGCTACCAGGTAACAGGAAAAGAGGAAGGCCTAAGATAAGGTTTATGGATGTGGTGAGAGAGAGCATGCAGGTGGTTGGTGTGACAGAGCAAGATGCAGAGGACAGGAAGAAATGGAAACAGGTGATCCGCTGTGGTGACCCCTAATGGGAACAGCCGAAAGAAGATGATCATGATATATTTCTCCATATGTGTGTGACATACACACACACAAGGTCCACACTGTTGTAAGTCCCTGGACCTCACAGCTGAACTGTTTGGCCTTACTGCACCACAAACAGGTGTCACATGTGAACACACACTAACAATAGAGGGGGTATATATAGCTACAAATGCTAGATAAGCATACTAGACTGCTACAGCAGTTGCCAATGCTAAGCTACACTTTAATATGGCTATCATGCATGTGTTGCTCTGTCACACCTATGTTTATATAATGGCAGCGCTAATCCCCCCATCAGCCATTGGCCACACTATTGTACAGAACACAGATAACATGGATCAGATCTTTGACATTTAATGCTGAGCTACACATTTCACAGGTATGTCCCACTGCCCACAGGTACACACTGTATTGTCCATAGCAGTAGTTAAGCAGGACATCTGTGCATAGATAAGTACTGCTGCCACATATGAATGGTTCATATTATGTAGGCTACTCTTCAGAAACATCTACTACATGCCAGTAAATACATATGTGTCACATACTTTCCCTTTGTATGATTTGGTATTATTTCTTTTTCTTTTTCCTTTTCTCTGTCTCTCTCTCTCTCTGTCAGTCTCTGCAATAGAGTGATTGAGTTTGCTGGCAGAGATTGCAGCCTGCTTTTGTAGGTATTTGCACATGAGCATGTGATGGCCTCTGCACCAATTAGTGGCCACCATTTGCTAATTGCATGCAGTGCAGCATGCTGTGTAGTAATTGCAGTAATCACTGTCATAGCAACCCAGTACTATAAATTGCTAACTCAGGTAGGCATGGCCCTTTCAGCTTTCCAAGATGGAGATCATCCTTCTTTGCTGTGGACATCATTGTTTAAGACAGAAGGTTGGTATAGTTCTTATATCAGAAGCCAGGGGTGTAGCCAGTGATTTACATTTTGTACTCAGACCTAAATGTTGCTGGTTCCAGTACACACTTGTCAGTGTAGAAATGTACTCTCCACTCAAAATGCTAACCCAAGATACATGAGAGGATGTACTTTCTTTTCAAATTTTACAATTAGCTGCCATACAAAGCTAGTTATTGAAATGTATTCCTTTGGCTCAAGAATTGTTTGTGAACAGCTATACTGTGAATATTCATTTACTCAGTTCTAAACAGTTTGTGCTTTTTTAGTGTTGACATTAGCACAAGCTGCTCAAGAAAACTGGACACATTTCAGTACTGTGAGTATGCTTACCTACATCCTTGGTAGACCCTGCACACACAGGTATATTCTATATTTGGGTAGGCGTGCAGACGTACAGAAAGCATACGTATTATTGTGTGAATTTTATCTTGCTGGACTTACAGGGTTGCTGTGTACATGTTAGTTTATCAAGGCAAGTAGTCTGTCTGTGTAACTCCCAACTGTGGACCTATCCACATGGTAGCCAGAGATTAGCCTGTTATTCTTTGTCTGTGCACCACACAGGTCTTTTCAGGACTAGAGCAATGGCAATGTTACAGTTGGTTGCTACCAGTACATGGCTACATCCATTTGTATTTCAGTGTTGTATTTCTACATAAGGGTATGCTTCCAGAACTCCTTCCAAAGCTATTTGCATAGTGTGTAACAGCAGAAAGGCTGATATGCCAGACCTCTCAAACACTCAGGTACATATTTGAACAGACTTAGGGAAAAGTAGAGAAAAAATCAGGGACACCTTTAAAATATTAGTGCCATTAAGTTGAGACTTTGAGAGAACCAGAGCATATGTATTAATACACCTTTTCTGAAGTAAAAGAAGTGTCTAACTCTTAATTATTGTCATTTCTCGTTATGTGTAATTCACCACCTTTCTGGCTAAAGTCAGTAGTTTTCAAAGGGATTCAGAGGGACAGAGCTAAATTTTGTTTCAAAATCAGGGACATCCCTGAAAATTAGGGACAGTTGGGAGGTATGGCCTCTACCCTAAACAGATATGCCAGTGTTTGTCCTGCTATAATACTGTGTGGGGGTTGTAAAGTGATGGTGTAACATTATTTCCTGCTAGAATGGCTGCTTCTCTTATCACAGTCATGTAATGTAATCCCACAACAACTGTTGGTAAAGATCCAAAGAACAAGTTGTGTGGTAGGGCATTCCTATTTTTCCTTTACATTCACTCATTCTGATGCATGATATATTTATTGCATGATATATTTATTTCAGCACCAACTTGTTGTATATCTACCGTGGCTTAGTGGTAATTCATGCAGTGTAGTGTGCACAAGGTCCGGGGTTCGAGAATGACAGAGGTGTTTTATTTTGCTGCTGAACAGAACAAGGGCCCTCACATACAGAGTGACTAAGGCACTTTTAAGCAGTTGTAAGCGGGTTTCTGTGGGTTTGCAATATGCTTAGCAATGCTTAGCTAAGTGCAAACAAGTGCACACTCGCGCAAACCTGCTAACTGCTGCTTAATAGTGCTTACTCCCGCTAACCTCCGCGCTCATTTCTTTGAAAGAAAAGAAAAATGGGGAGATAGGAAAGTGGTGAAAAAGGGGCACAAAGAGGGAAAGACAGTAGGGAAAATAGCTCAGGATGTGCAGGAAGGGTGTAGGGAAGGTCCATAGCTGCCCATTTCTTTAACAGCAACAGTTGTGCATATGGAATAAATTTGGAGGTACATATGAAACCTTCAACCCCTGAGAGAGGGGTGAGGACAAACAAAGTATGTTGTAATGCCAATTAAATTACATTTTATGTGTCCAGGGGACATGTGCGCAAAATGGTCAGCTATGTATGGGGCATATATATTTTTTGGGGAGCAGATTGCCCTTTTGTTTTTCAGGTAAGAGTGGAATGTGGGGTAGGGCAAGTAGGTATATTTGGGGAGGTAGGTTGGGGAGGTAAATAGACAAGACAAACAAGATGCATACAGGGGCGGAATATGACACATGAGGTGGGTGAACACCATTGATGGGGAGGGATGTTTGGAAATCGCAAGCCCATGAGCCCACAGATGGCAACAGTGGAACTGAGATCCCCACCCATGGGCAGTCACCACTGCGCCTTCACAGCCCAGAGGGTGGCTGTGCTGGGGGCTGTGTAGGAGGGGCAGGCTGACCAGGGAGTTGCGCCACTCCTGCCTCAAGCTGGCGTAGAAGTTCTGCAATAGAATGCTCAATCTCTCTATGCACCATAGCCCGGACCATTTGAAGGGTGATAGGTAGCCCTCCTCCACCCACACCTGCACAGGGGGGCTGAGCCCCATCCCCTGCAGTGCTTCTACCCAAAGGTGGCACAGGACCAACGAAGGAGGAGGTCCCAGGCTGGGCACTGGACTTGCTGGTGCCAGGTGCCATGGCCAGCTGAGGTGGGATAGGTAGGTCCGCCTGGACTGGCCTTCCCATACGAACTATGTTTTGGGGAATTTAATAAAGATATGGGTTAGTAACAGTCAACAGCATTCCCAGTTAGTTATAACAGCATACAGAAGTATTCCCATTAACTCAACACACCATTAACCCAACACCAGCCATGCTGACTGCAGAAGGGAGCTACAACCAGTTATGGTAAGTATTCCCACCTGTGGAGCTTAAATATGCCTCATTTCCCGCACTTATTTGTGATTGGCCAGTTTTGAGAAAACTCAGCTGTAGGCACACCTGCTTATCTGATGTTAGCAATGTTTAATATTCCTTTGATAGATATGTGTCTGTTGAAAGTGCATGGTTATGAAATGCTGTTATGGCTTAGTGGTTATGTACTGTTACTATAGTGCACAGTATCCCGAGTTCGAGTCCTGTCACTGTTTTTTATTTTCCTAATGGCCAGATCTGAATGGTTAAGGTACAGTAAAGGAGGTGTGGCCGTGTTTAGCCAACTTTGCTCAACTTTTCCCAACTTTGCTCAGCGTTGCTTGACATTGCTTGACGTTGCCTGATGTTGCCTGACGTTGCGCTGGTTAGCGCGGTGCACAGCTATGAGCAAACATGTTCTGGTTATACTAGTTAGCGCAATGCGCAGCTCAGCACAAAGACATTGTGCTAGTTAACGCAGTGCTCAGCTATGAGCAATTAAATATAAATATGCTCAATACTGGTAAAATATGCTTAGCATTGCTTTACATTGCTTAAAATAAGTTAGTCATGCATCAGTATGCCTAACCATTTCACCTTCCTATAGATATATATAAAATTCGTTCACTACTACATATAACATTTCAATGCTTTTTACAAAACTTTAAATAATAAATGTCAGGAAATATTTTTGTATACAGATTTCCAACAGAAAATGGAACGTGTAGTGGTAGGACTCTAACTGGGAATGCCTCCTCTTTGTGCGAAGGCTCTAACCACTACGCTATCGCTATTTTACTTAATTTGCATATATTTTTCTTATTATACTCTTCGGTGTCTATACTGCTAACTGTAGCTAAGCAATGGGCAAACACATGCAAATAGGCAGCTATATCGGAAATGAAAAAAAAATTTTTCTTTTACTTTTTATATTTGTACGGGGTTTAATATATGGGGGAGTATAGTGTTAGAATGTCCACATGTGAGCGGACTCGCTCATCTAACTAGACATTTCCCGAGTTTTAAAATTGTAGGGACATGGATTTTTGGACTGCTCGGCCGTCCGACACACCCCCTACACTCGTCCTTGCTTCGTGTAAAATTTAGAGTTGAGGCAGCACTCCCTCATTAATATGCATGGTGCGCTGCCATCATAGTCTTAGACTGGCGTTTCCATGTAAGACTAATGTAGTCTTACATGGAAGATTAGTAAATCCTGGGGATTATGTTCTCCTGTATGGGTTAAGTCACTTTCAACAAGCTTTAACATTAGAAAGTATTAGATGCTTCAATAAATCTATATAATAAACATTACTAAAATAGAAACTGAAAGAGAGAAATGAGTAGAGAGAGGAAAGAAACAAAGAACTCATAGTAAAGCACAAATATGAGGAAGAAGAACAAAGCAAAACAACAAATATGCTATTTTTTAAAGTGTAATAAAGATTTTACCTTGTAATATATTTGCTGTTTTTTTATGTTTTAAAAGAAAAAAGTCCATTGCAGGCAGTGAAGGAAAAGATGAGATAACTTACTTCCCTTTAAGTTTCTTAGTAGTCTTATCACTTATTATTGTTTTTCCATTAGTAGCTTGTCTTTTTAAACTTGGTAAAGAGAGGTACATGTCTTCTAGTTTATCTAATAGATTGTTTCTTCTGACAAAATCAGTAGCTTCTTCTAGATTGTTAAAGATTTTCTGTCCATTTTGTAAGGTAATCCTTATTCTAGCTGGAAAAAGAATCTGAACTTTTATGTTACCTTATTTAAGGTCTTTGATTAAAGGAATGCATGCGTTCCTTTTAGTTATAGTAGTAGATGTATAATCATTGTCAAATGTAATGTTTCTTCCATTGTCTTGAATGGGGTTCCCTGCCCAAGCAGCTCTCAGAACTAAATCTATATCCTGAGTAGATAAAAATTTGACAATAATAGATCTCACTGAGGATGAATTGTTTGAGAAAAATGGATTAGAGACCTGTGAGCTCTCTTGATTCTGAATGACAGGGGCTCAGGAAGGTTTAATACCTTAGGTAACCAGTTGTTCAAAAAAAGAATCATGTTGTTACCGTCAGTCTTTTCAGGGACCCCATAAATTCATATGTTGTTTCTTCTTGATCTTGATTCCAGGTCCTCTATTTTTTTTCTATTAAGGAATTATTTTGCTTCAGAAGAAATGTAATTTGAGTATTATTCTCCATTTGTCTTTCATCTAATTCATTGACATATTTCTCTATGCTGGTAATTTGGTCTGAATGTTTTGAGATTATTTCTTTCAAATCTTCAATTGGTTTCCTGCTTTCTTTCTTCATATTTTCCATTATGTGTTCCAAGTTGCCCATTTTTGTTGAAAGGTCTTGAATACTACTAATTATAGTTTGGAGTTCTTTTTTCATGAGATAATCTTGAACTAAAGCTTTTGAGTGGCTCATAACTTCAGCAATCTGTATACAGCTTCAGAAGTTCTGGCAGTAAAATGTGAGGAAAATTCAATAAAAGTTTGAATTTTTTCCAAGAAGATAATCCACAATAGCATAAGGAATAGTTATGATGTAAAATCTTCGAAGTTTTTAAAATAAAATTATAAAAATCCTGTCAGAAACATTACTTCACAGGCAGAGCAACAAGAAAGTGCTGATGTGCTTCATGTTTCACTGTTGCAGTCATCACACTTGGGTTATCTGTCTGCAGGTAGCCCTCAGTCGGCCCGAATACCCGAGTTTTGGGATTTCTGCATCAGTTGCTGTCTCCTCTTCCATGACATCAGGTTGTGAGAGGTATAAAACATGCAGCCAATGCCATTTCATCAGTCTTTCTTGCCAAGAAGGAGCCTGAAGCAGAAGCAGTTCACAAGTGCCGGTCAGACGCTACCTCAAATTTTCATTTTTTCGAGTTTCAGACCTGAAGTCTTCTAAAGCTAAGTACCCCGTTGGGGATTCTTTTTTCTTGCTCTAACCGATGTCAGAAAAAGTTAACAATTGTCTTTCCTGTGGAAAGCAAATACCTCACAGAGATTTTCATTCAGACTGTGTCACCTGTTTAGGCCCAGACCATGACATCTCTAGCTGTCAGTTTTGTGGCTTGTTTAATGCCCGAACCATTCGTTGTTGGGCTATTTTTGTAGCTAAATTCTTTCACTCTCATTCTTCGTATTCCAAAATGGCTTTGGTAAGCCATCCAACTATCGATCTTCCAAAAAAGTGCAAAGACAAAGACAGAGACAGACTGCATAGGTCAAAAGCTGCCTACGACACTTCCGTTAAACTAGTCGCCAGTCCACCAGTACTCAGTGAGATGCCTTTGTAGCCCCTGATGCCCGCTTGTCCAGATTCACAGGCCTCTGCTGAGACCCTTTCAGAGTCTGGTATGCCGCAGGATGCTTCTTCAACTATGGAACCTGCGGATGTCTCTACCTTGGATGGGTCCAGAGCCGCTGTGCAGGCACTGGCTTCCGAGGGTGTATTCCGACCTACCGATATTCATATTGAACCGACAACCTCATTTCCTACTAAAACTACTGAGTTTCTTAGGCCCAGAGTTTGCACTATGCCTTGAAAATTGACGTCCAAAGTGCATGCTCAAGCTCCCATGCCACAAAAACAAATGCTTAGAATGTCTGAAGACCTTATTACTCTAATTAGGGGAAGCCAGCCTTCCCCTGCCAAAAGACAAAGAACTGAATTTCCTTCTGATTCTACAGACCAGGAGTCTGATGACTCTGACCCTTCTGATTACCAGGACATACCCTTGTCTACCTATGAGGATTCAGATGCAGAGGAATCAATTCCCTCTGCCTAACCTAAAGAAGATTTTTCTTTTGGAGAAACCTTGCATACCTTAAGAGAGAATTTCCGCTGGGAATGCCAGGACTATCCTCAATCCAAAAAGAGACTCAGGGAATTTTTAGATTTGCCTCAGCACAGCCTTCTAGCTATACCCCCTGTCCTGGATATTGTAGATGATGTCTTCTTGGAGTCCAGTCTTGCTCCTTACACTTTACCACCCACTCCTAGAAAACCTGACAGGTACTACAGAGTACCTGACTCTCACAAATTTCTCTTTAAGAATCCTACTGCGGATCCAGAGACCATTTCCCAGGGGCCTAAAAGCATTAAGGCTACTACAGCCAAAAACCCTACCCCTTCAGACAGGGATTACAGAGCTTTAGACAGATGGGGTAAGAAGGTATATACCTCTGCAACTCTTGCCATCAGGGCTTTGAATTGCCAGTTTCACATGTTGAAGTACCAGCAACATATTATGGAACTAATTAAACAAAAAATGGTGTTACTTCCAGATTGTGCAGAAAATAAAGATTTACAAGAGTTAATGCATTCTGCAAACCAAATTAGTAAACATACTTTGCAGTGTGTGTTTGATGCCCTAGAAGCGTCTTGTAGGGCTGCTGTCACTGAATCTGTACTGAGATGGCATGCTTGGCTAAAGTAACAAATCTTGCCTGACCATGTCAAAGCAAAATTACTAGATGCTCCATTAAATCAGTTTGGCACTAAAGCAGAAGTTCTTAAAAAGATGGAAGAAAGAGCTAAATCTATGCAAACTGTCAAAGATTTCTTACAGGTGCAGCCACATAGATCCAGTAGGCATTGGCCTTCAAAAACTGGTCCTTTCCAGTTTCTCTAAGGCCTTTTCAGTCCAAACCCAGGGGAAACAGACCACCAAGACTACAGTCTCAGGGTATGCAGAGATCTAAACAATGGAGTGTTTCTACCTTCTAAACAATGGAGTGTTTCTACCTCAAAACCAGGGAGTGGTAAGCCACCCCCATATAGAAAAAGTTCTCAATGACTTTCCAGTTATCCTTTCCACCCATGCCTAAGTAATTGCGCCCCTAGGAGGAAAACGCGCCCTTCATGCAAAAAAATGGATGTCCATTACTCAGGACCAATGTGTTCTAAACATTATATCCCAGGGATACAGATTCTACTTCCACTCACTGCCAACTCCAAGTGGGTTGCCAGACCTTCTTCCAGACCAGTTGGCAGAGGCTCAAAAGCAAGTACTCTCCCTTCTCCACATCAGGGCTATTCAACCTGTTCCAGTAGAACAAAGGGGACAGGGTTTCTACTCTAGACTGTTCCTGATACCCAGAAAAGAGTTCTCTTGGCACGCTATCCTGGATCTATCTATTCTCAACACCTTGCTGGTGGTTCCAAAATTCAAAATGCTTACACTAAAACAGCTTCTTCCTATGCTAGCCAAGGATGCCTAGTTAGTCACCCTAGACTTAAAAGAAGTTTATCTGCACATCCCCATAAGGGAGTCTTGCAGGAAATATCTACATTTCAGGGCAGGCTCTATGCACTATCAGTTCTCTGCACTTTCCTTTGGCTTATCTACTGCACCCAGAGTATTCACAAAATGCCTGGCTCCAGCCACTGCATACTGCAGGCAGAGAAGTATTCAAATCTACCCATACTTGGATGATTGCCTGATTCAGGTGGACAGTCAGGAATTGCTACTTCAGCACCTGACATTTGTAAAAGGACTTCTAACTTCACTGGGATGCACCCTCAACAAAAAGAATTCACAACTTGTGCCCAACCAACAAATTGTATTCCAGGGAGCAAGCTTGAACACAACTTTCCAGATAGCATTCCTCACTCCAGAAAAGCAGTTCCATTTGACAAACTATTTCAGACTAATGGCCAACAAAACCGAGCTATCTACAAGGAAAATATTGCAAGCCCTAGGGTTCATGGCCTTGTGCATTTTGCTAATTCCATATGCAAGACTGCATATGAGGAAACTTCAATGGTACTTAAAAAGTCTCTAGTATCAACATTCTCAGGACCTGGAAACAGTGATTCCTATCATATATTGTCTAAGGGCAGAGTTCCTTTTGTGGGCAGAAGCATGCAACCACAACAAGGGACTTCTTTCACTCAACCTCTCACCACCCAAACCCTGACAACAGACGCATCAGACTATGCATGGGGGGCTCACATGGCAGGCAAATGCATTCAAGGCAAATGGAGCCCAGAACAAATTCCCCTGCATATCAATCAAAAAGAGATGCTAGCTGTACAGAATACTCTGACAGTCTTCAAATACCTTATCCTTCCAGGACAGCTCCTCATAAAGACAGACTACACCACAGTTATGTGGTACATAAACAAGCAGGGCAGAACTCATTCTTACCCACTCTGCAGGTTAGCCATGGCTTTGTGAAACACAACCTTGAGCATCCAAGTGCACCTACAAGTTCAATTCCTGCCAAGTAAGCAAAATACACTGGCAGACGACTTAAGCAGACATCTACTGGACCCTCACAACTGGAAACTGGACCCCAACTCATTCAAACTTCTAACACAGAGGAGGAAAACACCAGAGGCGGACCTTTTTGCCTCCCCCCAAAACCACCAACTGAGCAAAGTGTGCACCAGGAACCCTCACAGCAGAGCCTGGAATGTGGACACCATATCCTTTACATGGGAAAACCTCTCAATTTATGCCTTTCCTCCTCTGCTCCTCCTCTCAAGAATACTACTCAAGATCAAACAGGACAGGCCAAGGGCAATCCTTATTGCATCAGAATGGCCATGCCAGCACTGGTACCCACTCCTACACAGTCTGATAACAGTACCACCCTGGCACCTACATCAGGCACCTTCTCTGCTGCCTCAGCAGGAAAGACAGATTTTGCATCCACTGCTACAGACCCTAAACCTTGCAGCCTGGCTTATTCTCTAAATGCACCACCAACATCCCTCAGCAAACAGGAGTTGGACATCATCCTTGAGGCCAGAAGGCCTAGTACTAGGAACTCCTCTGCTGAAAAGTGGAAAAGATATTGTTCTTGGAGTCAGTCTCAAGGAAAGGACACAGCTGTGCCCACCTTACCTCAAATCCTTGATTACCTAGCAGAGCTGCTCCACAGAGGCCTATACTTCTCATCCATCAACTCATTACACCCAAGTGCCATCCCATAGTGCCTCTGTGCTTAAATCTGAATGTGCTATGAGACAATAGGAATTCCATAACATTAACCCTGAGTGCCTTCCTGCAGCCCAGTAAAGTTTACAGCCCCTAATTTCAAGCTACTGCTGAAAAATAAGTTGAAAAAGTAACTGAACGTTGTCAGTTACCTTCTCAACTTAGGATTTATAGTGGAGTTACCTGATGGTCCCATTGGACTTTTTTGATAAAATTGTCTTTGAACACTCCCTCTCTTTTCTCACTGATTACAGCAAAGCCAGTTCCGTCTCCGTTTCCTCATCAAGTGGTGGCAGCCAATCAGATTTTGCATAACACCTCCACCCCCAATTGTAAGAGTCTATTGTCCTGCCCCGATAAATAGAGGGTCCAGCTGCAGCTATTGCCTTTTTCCCCACACATTTACTTGGTTTGCTACTGGATCCCTCGATTTTGTTTCTGTCCTGATTTGCTCTAGAGGAGAGTGCGGTCACACCGAAACTGAATCACCTGCGACGGATATCTGTTATCGCAACAAACTTCACCAAGTACATTTTTATCTCAAGGTATAGTGCTGTACAAGCTTTGCAGGAACCCTGTATCATGCACGTATGTTGTAATCAAAAGAATATGGTGGAAACTTGCGTCCTGCTGTTAAGGTTTCCGTAGCTAGTAGGAGTGACTTTTACTGTGTTTGCATGTCTGTCTGCTTGTGAGTAAATGCATGCATGAAAGTAGAGTTTGTGAGTTTGTGTGTGTGTGTGTGTGTGTGTGTGTGTGTGCGTGTGTGTGTGTGTGTGTGTGTGTGTGTGTGTGTGAAAGAAGAGGATCGATGCAGCCATTATTTTACAGTTGATAAGCTGCTACTTAGCGAGTGTAAAATAAGTCATGGCAAACGAACAAAGTGTTTTTGTGTATGTTTCAGTGTGTGCAAGTGAATGCATGCATGAAATTAGGCAGCGTGTGTGTGTTTGTTTGTGTCTGGCTGCATGTGTGGGTGAATGGTTGAAGGATACCATCTGTGTGTATGAGAGTGAGTGAGCAGTGCAATAGATGTGGATAGAGGTGCTCCAAAACAAAACCAGCTATCAGGGCATCACAGAAAAAAAAATACTTTAAACTGCTTTTCCATGTCATAAGCATAGTACAAGTTTCCAGCTTCTGCCCTGATTCACAAGCAGTTAACTCCCTAAGACGTTACAACAGGAAACACATTGCTTGTCTTCTTCCTTAGCCTAATCAAGCAATTAACCCCCAAGGCAAATCAGCTAATGCTTAATTCTGGAAAGTAGGTGCAGTACCTGTTTTAACCAGAACCAGCTGCTGCTGCAAAAAACTTTATAATGTTACAAGAAACTATATATATTTTTAATTCATTTTTACTCTACGGTAAATAGAGAATTTCATTCTATATTGTGTTTCAAATTCTTACCCAGAAAATGAAGGAATAGATGATAGGGAGTGTTTTTAAACAAGCTATCACTGGTTTGATCTGCATTCTTCTTTATGCAATATTACTATAGTACAAAGTGGTACTGCTGGTTCGCTGGGCTCATTACGGAGTTCTGCCAGAAGATTCTCTGCAGTCAGTCAGACCTCAGCTCTCGGACGGGACCAATAAACACAGGAGGTGATGTCATACATGCCCTGCTTGACTGGCCTATGTCAAGATATGCCTCTTCTCTCAATCACATTGTAGAATCGGGGTTCTTCTAGAACAGCCAATTTTTGGTGTTTACAGTGTTTTGCTGTAGGCTTATCAAGTGTTGTCCCTAATGTAAAAGTGTTTAATGGAAGGTGTAATGGTTGTGAGATAAGGCAGTGATGTACAGTTATTTGGGTTTCACTAACCTGACATTGTTACTCTGATTTTTGCGATGGATGGAATCTGTAAAAAACACATTTCAAAGCATCTTATTGTTTATATGTACATAATATGGCTGAGCAACAAAGTTCTGGATGAGAGTGTATCTGTTAGATGTGGCTACGTGAAGTTGGGTGGGGGTTCAGCATTCGAATTACTTGTCATTGTTGATAGCTGTATTTGCTGAATAACCACAAACTCTTCCATGTAACATATTGATTCCTAACATGATTTAGAACAGTGGCAAGCACTACTGTGATTAGCTAAAATGAATTATTTGAATGGTAACCCCTTCATACTTTCCTACCAATTTAATGTTGTGGACCAGCTGTGCAATGGGAAATAGGGGCTTAGAAAATGGAGCTGGTGTAAGAACCATTGCACCTTTGTATGCATTTTAAGGCCAATACTCCATGACTTTGTTTTCGTTAACATCTTGTACTTACCTAATGTCATGTTGCATGTTTATGTACGTTTTAAAATTTATAAAACACACACACATGTAGTAACTCCTAACATTGCACTAAATACTTTCTCTGGGGGTTTATTTACGCCCTCTGCTCTTCGTCATTGCTTTCAAATTGTGTCTGTCATTGATATCAGCCTGAATAACTGAAGTATAATATATTATACAATATAAATAAATATTATAAGATAATAATATTACTGTATTGCCTATGTAATATTGTTTATAGGAAAGCTGTACTGAATAACCACTGGATACAACAGCTTGCACACATCTGTCGTTGGTGCTAACCAGGATTGTAGGTGCAAAGAACATCGCTCCCCAACTGACTCTAGAGAGGGACAGTTGTGCAACACCTCAAGGATGCAAGGATTTCTCAGAGGGAGAATCCCGAGACCCCTGATTCAGTGGAGCCCCTCTGTCCTCAGGGGCGGTCCTTGATTGATATATTTTGCTCTTTAACTTTATTCAGAGTAGTTACTGAATTGTCTCAGGTAAAACTCTCAGCAGCTGTCACAGCTATTCACAATACTAGAAGTCATTATCACATTGCTGATTGCACAAGCCAGGTATGGGTTTTTCCCTACTTGGAGTCGGTGTAAGCCACCACCCTCCCAACAGCTTATTTCTGTGATTTTTACAATGTCAAGTCACTGTCTGTGGATAAGTGCTCCACCATGTTAAACATACAAATACATAAGTAAATACATTTTGATCATTTCTGATTTGCTGCTTTTACAATATATGCTGTATGCAGTTTGTATAACTTTTATAATTTATAATAATATAATATGAGGGCGTTATGCCAGACAGAGTTTCATACTTCATATGTATATTCTGATTTAGTCTTTCTTTCTAACGAAAGATGTCTGGGTGGTATGAGTGGCTTAGTATTTTATTGCTGATTGTTGTCATTGCTCAACCAGACAGTTTGGACATTATATCTGCCTTTTCTAATTCTGTATTATAT
Source organism: Protopterus annectens (assembly GCF_019279795.1). Taxonomy (NCBI): domain Eukaryota; kingdom Metazoa; phylum Chordata; order Ceratodontiformes; family Protopteridae; genus Protopterus; species Protopterus annectens. The sequence goes on along the minus strand of NC_056731.1, from coordinate 964,741,760 downwards.
ATTAGTTTTTATTATTAGTATTTCTTAGTATAAAGAATGTAGCCCTCATCCTGTATGCAGTAACAGAAATATTGATTTGACTGGCAAAAAGAAAATTATTGTATTTTAATGCAGGTTTAATGATGACTACCTGCAGATATGTTCTGGGCATTAGTTCCACTTGACCTTGTGAAAGTGAAATGTAATATAGTGGCAGATTGTGTGGGAGGAAGGGCTCAGTAATATCTAAGTGTTATACTGTTTGACTGAATGACTCAGGTCTTCTCCTTACCGATGATACTGAGCCTGTGTTACATAACAGCTGCACAATGTAATATAATGAATGCTTACTCATCAGGTTATCTTGTCATTTTGTGTGGTCTGACATAATTCCTCGACAGATATGGAAAACAGCTAACAGTCAATGGGCAGCGCAAAAGGCCAGACGTTTACAGACTGGGTTTATGCATGGCTTGATGCACAGGGTCGGTGTATCTACAATCTGTCATGACAGCATCACTGCAAAAGATGTTCACCTGTTCAGAAGGGATGGCGTTCACCCAACTGAGGAGGTCATTGCGTTGTTCTTGACCGACCTACACAATGGTGCGAGGAGAACTATGCAGGATTGGTAACATGCAGCTTGTGAGAAGAAAGGAAAACACCCATGACCAAGTAGGACCGGTATAGTAAGTAAAACTCTATTATGAAAAGTGTTGTGTAAAATATATTTATCTGAGTTTGGCAAATAACTGTGGTAAGGAGCTGGTGAGGATGCTGAGAAAGAACTGTTTCAGGAGAGTGCTACCACATACAATCTAATATGTCAGTGACCATCCTGCAATACTTCTTTTTTTAGTCTGCTTTTATCAGGCATGTGTAGAGTTTAGATGACAGGAAGGGCTTACTAATACAGAACTTGATCCCTTAGGTCCACTGCTGAATGGACACATGTAAAGAGAAAAGGCATAGGTAAGGCAAACTGCTGACACTGAAGGAGGTCATGAGACTGCAGTGATATCAGCTGTCTGAGTGGGTAGCCAGCACAGCTATCAGACAGATCAGATGGCCTTGCCTGCCACTGAAGTCCCATGCCTGGCCTTGCCTGCCTCTGAAGTCCCATGCCTGTCCTGGGTTCATTAGTGGAGTGGCGGTCCTTACCTTGCTTTTTTTCTTTACATGTACCCATTCAGCAGTATGTTGGCTACAACAAGAATGTGTACATTTACAATCATATGTGTCTACATGGTAAAACAACTGCTTCTGAATGCTGTACACATGTACATATATCAGTTTTATTAGGGCTCAGGTTATAGAAATTATGCTTTTTTCATATTTTGGTAAATAACTTTGCAAGGGAGCATGTCAGTGTGCCGTGTAATACCTCATTTTGAAGACACTATTGCTGGTTTCAACATGGTAAAAGAATTGCGCCTGTATGTTGGGCACGTGCAGATATCAAAGTTTGTTTCGGACTTAGGTTATGGAAATTATGATTTTTTTCGTATTTTGGTAAATAACTTTGCAAGGGAGCATCTGAATGTGCTAAGTAATACCTCATTTTGTAGACAGTACTGATAGTTCTAACATGGTAAAAGAATGGTGCCAGTATGTTGTACTCATGTGCAGATATCAAAGTTTGTTTCGGACTTAGGTTATGGAAATTATGATTTTTTTCTTATTTTTGATAAATAACTTTGCAAGGGAACATCTGACTCTGCTAAGTAATACCTCATTTTGAAGACAGTATCGCTAGTTCCAACATGGTAAAAGAATTGTGCCTGTATGTTGGAAACATGTGCAGATATCAAAGTTTGTTTGGAATTAGGTTATGGAAATTATGATTTTTTTTTCATATTTTGGTAAATAACTTTGCAAGGGAGCATGTCACTGTGCCAAGTAATACCTCCTTTTGAAGACAGTGTTACTCTTTACAACATGGTAAAAGAACTGTGTCTGTGTACTCTACACATGTACAGATATCACAGTTTGTTTAGTCTTGTACGCTTATGAAAATTATACATTTATAATACTTTTCATTATTATGCCCATATCTTTGCAAGGGAGCATGGTGATCACACAAATGATGCATCATTTTGAAGCTGACATTCAGATGCACAACTTCTACCCTGATATGTAGGCTCTGTGTGTTACAGGTGATGAGATATTATGCTTTGTTTATTCATCAATTATGAAAAATAATATATAATCATATTTCTGTGAATATATCAAGAAAAGAACATCACACAGTATTGGTTAAGGTGTCATTGTAAAGCTGACATTCATACTAACAAATTACATTCAAATTGTATGGGTCTGCATGGTACATTGACCAAGATATTATGCTTTGTTTTTCCAAAAAGGTAAAAAATATGCACAATATCAGCATTCCTTGCCAAATATTTAATAATGACTTTGACATACACTATCAACATTTACACTGTTGGAAAGGTCAGTGTCTGCTGAACAGCTTTCGCATTTACATTTTTAGTCTAGCTCTTATAGTTAAAGAGTTATGAACATTTGTTTTCTGTATGGTATTACAAATGGATTTTCTGAAAATGAGCTCAGGCTGCACTGTTGTTCCCATGGTGGAGTTAAGCAGGCAGCTTTTCCTGAGTGAATGAGTTAAGATTCATGCCTCTGCCATCTCAGCTCATTATAATACTGAGTCACCTCTCTTTTCTCACCCTCTCATCAAACAGTTCCTGAGAGGAGCTAACAACTTAAGGCCCCCTAGGAGAGCTCCCACCCCAGCCTGGGACCGTAACTTTGTACTGGAGAAGCTCACACTTACCCCTTTTGAACCTGCTGCTTCAGCAGAGTTAAAATTCCTCTCTTGGAATACAGCCTTACTTCTAGCTATTTCTTCAGCAAGAAGAGTGTCTTGAGTTACAGGCACTAATGGTGGTGGAGCCCTTCATTATTTTCCATGCTGACAGGTTTTCCCTCAGGACTAATCTATACTTTATGCCCAAAGTGGTATCCAGTGTGGCTTTAAACCAATCCATCCATTTGCCGACCTTTTTCCCTAATCCTCAGAATAAAGGGGAAAGGATTCTGCACTCCTTGGACATGCACAGACAGCTCAGGTTCTACCTTGACAGGACTAAGCCTTTCAGAAAATCTGACCAGCTGCTAGTCAGCTTTGCTACAGGGGCAGAGGGCAAGGCCATTTTGAAGCAAACCATTTCCAAATGGATAGCACACTGCATCCATTTCTGCTACAAGCACCATGGAAAACCTACCCCTCAAAGGATCACACCTCATTCCACTAGAGCTACTTCAACCTCTACAGCATTTCTCAGGTGAATCCCTACCAGGGACATCCTAGAAGCTGCAACCTGGAGTTCTGTACACACCTTCACCAAGCATTACCACTTACTTAGTTTTTTCCAAATCCAGAGCTGTATTTGCTACAGCAGTCTTACAGGACCTGCTAGCCAGCCCTAACACTTCTTGACTGCCTCCATCCTACTCAGCTTTGGGAATCAACTCAAGTGTGATGACTGTAACAGTGAAACATGAAGAACATAGTGCAGTTGTGTACACTTACCATAAATGTAGATGTTCAAGTGTATTCACTGTTGCAGTCCTGGTTTCCCCTCCCTCCAGCCCCCTGGCTTTCTCTATCCTTTCTACCACTCTTCCTTATGGCCATTTTTTATGGCAGGGGTATTTACTTTTTACTGGAGGTGTTCCACGCCATGTAATAGCTTCCTATTTTGTGGGGATCCTGATATCTAGGGCAAGAAAAACTGATGTAATGGCATCGGCTGCATTTTTTATAGCCCTGACGACCTGACGTCATGGAAGAGGCGACAGTAACTGATGCAGAAATCCCAAGACTCTGGTATTCAGGCTGTCTGAGGGCTACCTGCAGGCAGATAACCCAAATGTGATGACTGCAACAGTGAATACACTCGAGCATCTAAATTTATGGTAAGTGTACAGAACTGTACTTTCTCACTCTGGCATCTTGGCCACACCCTCGTTATGAATAATTCTTAATTATGTTATTTCATATCTGTTCATGAATATACTGAATGTTTGTTTAAATATGTTTCTAATATGTTGGAGATTTTCTCCCTGAACATATACTGAAAAGGGATTTTTTTTTTACTAAAACCAGTTGCAGAAACCCATGTAAACAAAAGTAAAACAAATAAAATGAAATATGTATTTGGCTGGCACACATAAGCTGTAACTAATGTTTCTGTCAACAAAATGAAAGTAATGCAAGTATGCAACCCAAGTGTTACTATTATTTCTACTTTAATCTGATTCCTGACAGAGTAAAAAGTGGCTACTTTAGTTAGGTAATAGGGGGTGTTTGTGAATGAAATTAGTTGACTGACCTTGCTGTTTACTGTTGGAATTGTGGCTTTGCAATATTAATGTGTATTTGAGTAAAGTCAGCTGTCATACAAGCCTATAACTGCTGTTTCTTTGCAACAGAGTAACTTAATGCAATCACTGCTATTTTTGTTTTAATCCTGGCAATGTCAAAGCAGATACTTTAGGTCGGCAATTGATATGATGGCTGTTTGTGGTTGAAATGTCTGGTACTGTAGCCTTGGTGTAATAATTCTGGCTTTGCAGGACTAATGTGTACTTGGGTGAAAAAAGACAGAATGCAAATTCTGACTATTTACATGCATCAATTCAATACAGTAACGAAAACATTATTACTGATGCTAGCAAGGCCATACCAATTACTTTAGGCAGGTTACAAGTATGGGGGGATTGTATGTAAGTGAAATGAGTGGTCCTACTATTTACTGTTATAATTCTGTCTTGGCAAGACTGCTGTGCATTTGGGTATGCTTACTGCCACTTGGGACTATTTGATAATGTCTTGGTATTTCTGTTTAACTGGTATACATGTGTAGTGTGGTGTGTGTGTGTGTGTGTGTGTGTGTGTGTGTGTGTGTGTGTGTGTGTGTGTGTGTGTGTGTGTGTGTGTGTGTGTGTGTGTGTGTGTGTGTATGTGTGGCTGTGGTGTATGTGGGTGTGTGGGTGTCATTGGGGTAAATGGGAATGCATTTTGTTTTTGACCCATGAAGATGCACGTTTAGAATGAAATGCTCACTGTCCTTCATTGTGCAAGTAATTACCATCCTGGAATATGGCTGTCAATGATCCATTCAGGGAGCTGCATTATGAAAGGGGTGTAGCACCCCTACTTCTCTTACATTTATTAAACCCATACTTGTTCCTTTTTATAAGAAAAATCTTTTTTTCTCTAACCATAGCTCCTTATATGCCTCTGTAATAAGTACTTCTCTTTCCCTCCAATACTTTGTGTTAAGTAAAAAAGATCTTCTTCTTCTTCTTCTTCTTCTTTTGGCTTTTCCCAGTTAGGGGTCGCCACAGCGGATTACCTGTTTCCATTTCTTCCTGTCTTCTGCATCTTTCCCTGTCACACCAACCACCTGCATGTCCTCTCTCACCACATCCATAAACCTTATCTTAGGCCTTCCTCTTTTCCTCTTACCTGGCAGTTTCATCCTTAGCATCCTTTTCCCAATATACCCATCATCCCTCCTCAGCACATGCCCAAACCAATGCAATCTCACCTCTCTGGCTTTGTCTCCAAACTGTCCAACCTGGGCTGACCCTCTAATATACTTATTCCTAATCCTGTCTACCCTTGTCACACCCAGTGCAAATCTTAACATCTTTAACTCTGCCACATCCAGCTCTGACACCTGCCTTTTTGTCAAAGCCACTGTCTCAAACCCATATAACATAGCTGGTCTCACTACCCTCTTGTAGACCTTCCCTTTCATCTTACTGGTACTCGTCTTTCACAAATCACTCCTGTCACTCTTCTCCACCCACTCCATCCTGCCTGTACTCTCTTCTTCACCTCTCTTCCACACTCGCCATTACTCTGAACTGTTGATCCCAAGTATTTAAACTCATCCACCTTTGCCAACTCTACTCCTGGCATCCTCACCATTCCTCTATCCTCCCTTTCATTCACACACATATATTCCATCTTAGTCTGGCTGACCTTCATTCCTCTCCTCTCTAGAGCATATCTCCACCTTTCTAGGGTCTCCTCAACCTGTTCCCTACTCTCACTACATATCACAATGTCATCTGCAAACATCATAGTCCATGGGGACTCCTGTCTGACCTCGTCTGTCAACCTGTCCATCACCAGTGCAAATAAGAAAGGGCTCAGAGCTGATCCTTGATGTAATCCCACCTCCACCTTAAACGCATCTGTCACTCCCTCGGCAGATCTCATAATGCTCATAAAATCCACTATATCTACCATATGCAGTTCATCGCCTTTCTTCTCAGGTACAGTAAATACCTATTGACACATAACTCATTAAGCATTGCTTTGTCTTCTCAAACATAATAATACCTTTTGTGACATATAACCCTTTCCGATTTACTGTTATTGCTGTTTGACACTGAAATACAGCCCTGCAACTTTTAAATTATGTTTTCCTTCATTTGAAAAAACTGTGCACTGCTTTATCATTCATATGCTCTCAGAACATTTCTCATAATACCTCTCATGATACCCTCTTATTCTTAGAATTGATTATAACAATGACAATTTTTAACCAACTATCTTACATCTCCCGCATATGACACAACTTTCTTTGTACACCACCTATTTTCAGCTCATTATTCTTACTGTCTTCTATGATACCATTCAATAGGGTAACACGACATTATAACAAAGTACTGAATGTACATCCTTGTATAAGTCCCATGCACCTAATCACCTCCCTATTCCATTCCAGGTTCACTGACTTATTGTTTGTTTCAGCTCTTGCTAGGTAACACTGTAGAGTCATCACTACAGAAATCTGCATTTCTTCATAACTACCCAAAGCTGCTGTTCACTTGAATATGGAAAGGCTCTTCTCTCTGCCAAAACAAATGTGAATGTCCTATCATCCTTGCTCTCCTGCTATCTATAAAAACAAATAGTTAATGTCAATATTTATTTAACTTCCATGCATACCACTCATCCTCTTAGAGCAAGAAATCTGGACAAAGACATAAGAAAAAGTGTAACAAAGCCCCAAAAATAAGGACAAGTTTTAAATATTGCTCTTATAAACTTAGAAAGTTGATATTATAACAGGTTTTGCATTAGCATGAATTTTCTGAAGGATATGAAGTCCAAAACTGAAATATCTGTTAATATTTCTAACTTAAGTTTTTAATGATTTGCCACTAATTTGCCAGAAAACCACAATTTTATGAAAGATGGATAAAAAATATGAGGCAAATATCTGGACGTTCTGCAAAAATTTGTAGAGTTGAGAGGTCTGCTTCCATGTTAGTGTTACTTATGCTACCAGTGTTCTAACACATTGCTGTCTTCAACCATCCCTTTCATTTTCCTCAGTTACCTCTTTCTCCCTTTTCCTGTTTCTTAGTCTTATGTTTTCTTTCTTCTCTTTTTTAAACTAATATAATGAAAAAAAGGACTCTGATCCTATTGCTGTATCTACTTGAAAATGTCTTCTGAAGACCTACCATTGATCAAATCTGAGTCTTGCTGAGTTCTGAACGAAGAGTTAAGAAATGGGTAAAGTTAGCATCTGAGTACAGTAAGGCTTTGTTCAAAGATGTCTCAGTTTGATATCTATCTATACCTATATTTATTATCTATCTATCTATTTATATATCATATTGCACCAATAAATGTGCACCCATATTTCTCAGGTAACCATTTCATTCATTGAATCTTACTGATGCCTCCAGCCATTTCTGCAGGATCATCCCCGTGATGCCTAACAAATAATACTGCACATTTTTATTTACAAATGACTACAAAACTATGCTACACACATACTATTGAAAGATATCATTGTAAAGCATTTATTATAGGCAAAACAACCACATCACTAATTGACCTCCATCTAGCAGCTAAAGAAATATTAACTATTGCTAGCCTTATTTATTTATTTATTTATTTATATTGCCATACTTTACCTATTTTAAATAGGTGAATATCCAGGCAACACAGACAGAATTGCTTAGTATCGTATGAATGCTCAGAGCTACACGAATAAAATTCTATTGACAGCAATTGTGTAGCTTCAGTGGCCACTGAGGTATTATAGCTTGTTTACAAAAATCACAAAATGTAATTCTTACTGTGACTATTTATCTAAAGAATGCTACTACTGTAAAGATTACTTTGTAGTAAACAGTTTACCACTTACATTTATTCAGTAGCTCCTAAGTATCTAGAGATATGGACATTTGCTTAAACTGTGAGGCAATAACTTTATTTTGTCAAAATGATTAGGAAACAGCCACTGGAAGTTAAAGTATAAACTTCCACAGCTCCATTGGTGGGAATGAATTAAAAGCTGTTCTAGCACCTCTCGTCCGATGAGTCCTCACATGGAACTCTGTGATCCCTCTCCCAAAGTGTTGCGCTTTCCCTTCTATCCCTGCCCATTATGTCAGATGAGATGACCACCTCTGCCGTCTTCTATATTACCCTCTACCTGTGGATGATGCACATTCCGTCTTAAAGTACCTGAATGCTGAGTACATTTAAATTGGACTGAATAAATATGCACACAGCCATACTCCTTTTCATTACAGTGGGTGAGGCTGAATGTCCTCCAGTAGCTGCCCAAGCCTTGTCCAACATAAACCCCAGCCAAGTGATGGGATGTCTAATATCTCATCCAAGAGTCCTTTCAGTAGACATCTGCTTTCAAAATTTATGGCCATAAAGCAGCGGTGCTTGACCCTCCACCATCTGCTATGCTTACCATATACAAAGAAGTACAGTAGCATGGGTAATACCTGGTCAGGACTCTTTTTCTGTGTTATTGCCATTAGGTACACTTACCCCTGGGATATTGCTTTTCCCTTTTTCTTGTCCATAATACAAAAGGTCTGTTTTTTTCCAGCACTGCTAGTGATGCTGTAGGATCATAAGATCATAGGAGGTTAGTAGCCTAATGGCCTTAGGCTCCTTATAGCCTAGCCAAGCTCTACCCTTATTTCCACAATCAGCACCTACCACCCCTGTCCAAGAGGGACTTAGGTGGAACCACTGGGTTGAATTTAGGGTTACCTAGCCAGTCGTCCAGATTGCATTTGAAGACTGCCAATGAGATGCTCTGCTTGACATGATGTGGGAGTCTGTTGCAAAGGTGTGGTAACATCTGGGAGACAAATCTGTCCCTCCAGCCAGTTCTATTAATGTCACATACCAGGTTAAGGCCATTAGAGTGAATAACCCATATAGCATTTGACATATGGATATGCAGAATTTCCCATAAATCAGGGTCAAAGATTGCCTTATATGCAAGGCAGAGATCACCTCTGAGTAGTCTGTATGAAACAGAATAAAGTGACAGTGATTTCAGATGAACCTCATAGGACAGATGGTGAAGACCTTGCATCTTCCTAGTGAGGTACCTTTGTGGTCTGTCCAGCTGCTAGGTACATACAAATAGGTGCACTGTACTCAATTATTCACCTGATGAGGGAAGAGTACATGGAGGTTATAACTTATTTTTCTTGGAGGCAATGCCATTACTTATGAGATGAGCACTATAGAATGCCCTTCTTTCCACTGTGGAGACACGGTAATCAAAAGTAAGGCCGCTGTCAACCTGTGTGCCCAGGTCTCTCACCACTGCATGAGTACTTAGGGTGTTGTTATTGATGTGGTAGTTAGTAGGAACATCACACCAACAGAAAGAGATGATAATACATTTGTTTGCATTGATTTTAAGGCCATGACTTAGGCACCAGTCATTTGTTTGTGTAAGACCCTCTTGTAGGATGTTGACATCATTTGGAGATTCTATGACCACTCCCAGTTTGCAGTCATCAGCAAACTTTGTCAGCCATACACCTTAAGTTTTAGCCTGCACTTTGGAGAAATAGATTTTAAACAGTAGAGGTCCCAGGACTGATCCCTGTGGAACACCACTGGTTACAAGTGTTTGAGGTGGATTCCCCTATTTTGATTATATGGGTTCTATCAGTGAGCCAGTTAGTGACCCATCTAATGATACATGGGTTGATACCTAGCTGGATAAGTTTATAGGTTCATAGGTTCATAGGATGATACTAGGCTATTGGTCCGGAGGCCCTTATAAGCCTAGCAAAGAATTTTGCCCAAGATCCCTCAAAGTCGGCACTTGTTTCCCCTGTCTAGCAGGGAAACAGGTGGGATCCCAGGAGGTGTATTTTCTATTCCCCATCCAGTCATCCTGGTTCCTCTTAAAGAGGGCTAGAGAGGTACTGTAGTATCGGGCAAGTAATGTTGTTATCGTACTGTAGGGGCGCTATGGGGAATTAGCAGCATGTACTGTTGGTTCTGTATTCTCTGGTAACTTGTTGTTTCCGGTGTATGTATGGCTATGGAGAAGTTGTGAACATGTAGCATGGGTGCGCACCTGGAGGCTCTTAATAAAGAACGGCCTTACAACTCCAGAACCATGTTGGTCTCCTTATTTCCCAGGATATAACATATTAGCGATGAGGATGGGATGCCTCTGAGTCCGCTGCAAGTGAAAACGGCGGGGTGCAGTTAATGTCGGACGACGAAGAGACTGGGCCTGCCGGAGTTATGTCTGGTTCCATGTTGGGGTCACTGGTTGCATACGACTGTCAGACCCAGACCTGGGAGGAGTATTGTGAAGTGTTGGAACATTTTTTTGAAGCAAACCAGATAATGGATGCGGGCCAGAAGCGAGCCATATTGCTGAGCTTGGTGGGCAGCAAGACGTACAGTCTGATGAGGAACTTATTGAGTCCTGATAAACCAGGGGATAAATCGTTCACGGAGTTGACGAGCTTGCTTCAGTCACATTATAATCCGAAGCCGAGTGCAATAGTCCAAAGGTTCAAGTTGAATTCAAGGACTAGAATGGCCAATGAAACGGTAAAGGAGTATGTCGCAGTGCTAAGGGAACTGGCGCAACACTGTAGTTATGGGGACAGACTGACAGAAATGCTACGAGATAGGCTCGTATGTGGCATTGCAGATGACCGCATACAACGCAGATTGTTAGCGGAGCCTGAGTTGTCGTTTGAAAAGGCCTTGAAGTTGGCACAGGCCATCGAGACGGCGAATAAAGACATTTGTGATTTACAACCAAGAACCATCGAAGGGGTGGGGAGCAGGAGTGCTACCCCACTGCCAGTGCATAAGGTGGTCGGGGAGCATAAAGCCCAAGGGAAGTCTGGTCAGTATTCAGCAACACACCAACAGTCAGATTCCACCAACGTTCTTTATTAACGATCTGGTACCTCGGCCATTCGCCTTCAAAGGATCATGTCTGGTCAGTATGCCTGTTACAGGTGTGGCGGGGAACATCTGTCATGGAACTGTCGTTTCTTAAATGAAAAATGTCATGCTTGCAGAAAAAAGGGCCATGTGAAGAAAATGTGCCGATCAACGCCCTCTAGGGACCAGCCGAGAAAGGGGGAGGAAAAGAGCAGTATGATGGACAGAAAGGGCAACCGGAAAATAAAACGGCAGTATGCACACCACATGCGTGAAGGTACAAATCAACAAACCAGGGAAGAAGAGGAAGTGTTTACTATGTTTAACATGAAAGAGGCAAGGTGGGAAAGAGTCGATCCCATTACAACCCAGTTGGACTTAAATGGTAAAATGGTGCAGTTTGAAGTGGATACGGGATGTAGTGTGACAGTTCTGTCCAAGGCGGAGTATGGGGAAGTTATGGCTAACAGAAGCTCTGGAGCTGCAGGACTGTTCAGTGACTTTGAAAACATATACAGGTGAAACAGTTCCCACACTGGGGATGGCCAAAGTAACGGTAAAACATAAAGATAAAGTAAAACAGTTGCCAGTCATGGTGGTAGCAGGTAACGGACCAAACCAGTTAGGCCGGGCGTGGCTAAAGGAGCTGGAAATGGGTTGTCTACAACTCCATAAAGTAGAACAGCAGGGGCTGACCTTGCAAGAGGTGCTGGAGAACAACGAAGAAGTGTTCAAAGAGGAACTGGGGACCTGGAGGGGTCCACCAGCAAAGATACACGTTAAAGAAAACGCAACGCCAAGATTTTACAAACCCCGACCCGTCCCATACGCCATGAAGAAGAAAGTGGAGACGGAGTTGGAGCGACTCACCAAGCAAGGTATAATTGAACCAGTGAAGTTTTCGGAATGGGCGGCACCAATTGTTCCAGTATTAAAGCCAGATAATACTGTACGCATATGTGGTGACTACAAGCTAACAGTGAACCAAGTTTCAAAGTTGGAGCAGTATCCATTACCCAAGGTGGAGGATGTATTTGAAAAGCTGTCGGGAGGTGAAAAGTTCAGTAAACTGGACCTCAGTCATGCATATCAACAAGTAGTTCTGGAAGAAGGGTCAAAGGCATATGTCACCCTTAACACCCATAAAGGGCTGTTCCAAGTCAATCGTCTACCCTTTGGTGTTTCCTCTAGTCCAGCTATTTTCCAGAGAATAATGGAGGGACTGGTGGCAGGAATTCCGAAGGTGGCTGTGTACCTGGACGACATCCTGTTGACGGGTAGGAACAATTGCGAGCATCTGGAGACTCTGAACGAGGTGCTAAGGCGACTGCGAGAAGCTGGTTTACGGGTGAAGAGGAGTAAATGTGCTTTCATGGCAAAGGAAGCCGAGTTCCTGGGTTACAAGGTGGATGCATCGGGCCTACACCCCCTGCCAGACAAGGTAAAAGCCATCCAAGAGGCACCTGCACCCACAAATGTTACAGAGCTGAAGGCCTATTTAGGCTTACTCAACTATTATAACAGGTTCCTACCAAATCTGTCAACGCTGTTAGCTCCTTTACATAAACTGTTAAGGAAGGAGACCCTGTGGACGTGGCAGGAGGAACAAGACAAAGCGTTTGAGCAGTCCAAGGAACTAATGCAGTCCTCAGAGGTTTTGGTGCACTACGATAGTCACAAGGACTTAATTTTGTCATGTGATGCCTCACCTTATGGGTTAGGGGCTGTATTGGCACACCGTATGCCAGATGGACAAGAAAGACCCATTGGGTTCATGTCATGAACCTTAACACCAGCGGAGTCAAACTATTCCCAGCTAGACAAAGAAGGTTTGGCTGTCATTTTTGGAATTAAGAGGTTCCACAAATACCTCTATGGCAGGAAGTTTACTGTTTGCACCGATCATAAGCCTTTGTTGTCCCTGTTCAACGAGATGAAGGCCGTGCCTCAGATGGTTTCTCCCCGCATTCAGAGATGGGCTGTAACATTGAGAGCTTATGAATATGAGATTGTTTATAAGCCTGGGAAACGCCATAGTAATGCAGACACGCTGAGCCGTCTGCCGCTACAGGGGCATCTCAAGGAAGAGGAAACGGAGGACCGAGTTTTGATGATGGAGGACATCACGTTGGTGTCAGCGAAGGAACTGAGTGAATGGACACAAAAAGACCCGGTGTTGGCTCGAGTGTTTCAGTGGGTCCAGCAAGGCTGGACAACACAACAAACTGATCCAGTTTTTAGGCCTTATGAGGTGAGAAAAACAGAGCTGAGTGTGCAAGATGGATGCGTATTGTGGGGGGCACGAGTGATAATTCCGCCCCCAGGAAGACGCGCACTTTTACAACAGCTGCACCAGGGTCATGTAGGCATCACCCGAATGAAGGCCTTAGCCCGAAGTTATTTCTGGTGGCCAAAGTTGGACCACGACATTGAAGTCGCTGTGAAAGAGTGTAACATCTGTCAACAACATCGCAACTTACCTGTGGCGGCACCACTACACCCATGGGAGTGGCCGAGTAGACCTTGGCAGAGACTTCATATAGACTATGCAGGGCCTTTTATGGGGGCCATGTTTTTGATAATCATGGATGCTCATTCTAAATGGATGGATGCCTACCCAGTCAAAACACCCACTTCCAACACTACCATTGAATGCCTGAGGAAGAGTTTCAGTAGCCAAGGATTACCCAAGACTATTGTATCCGATAATGCTTCATGTTTCATGAGTGGAGAGTTCAAGGGTTTCCTGTAAAAAAATGGCATTGTACACGTCACATCAGCACCATACCATGCGGCTTCAAATGGCTGTGCTGAAAGGGCTGTCCAGACCTTTAAAGCGATGATGAAAAAAGCCGGAGATGGAAGTATGGCAGCAAAAGTGTCAAGGGTGTTATTCAACTACCGCATTACACCCCAGTCTACCACGGGATTGTCCCCTGCCGAGATGTTGCAAGGACGGAGATTAAGATCCACATTGGATCTGGTGCATCCAAACATCCGAGCTAAGGTAGAGAGGATACAGTGGAGGCAAAAAGAACATCATGATCGACGTCGGAGAGAGAGAAGTTTCTTGGAGGGAGATGCAGTAATGACGCGAAATTTCAGTTATGGACCTACCTGGATTCCAGGGTTCATTGTCAAGAGCACCGGTCCACTGTCGTACCAGGTGAGGTTGAATGGAGGTTTCGTGGTGAGGAGACATGTGGACCAGATTCTGCGGAGTGCACAGGAGAAGGACTCCATGGAACTGCAAGCCCCGGAAATACCGTTAGTTTCGGGAGAAGGGCTCGCAGCGGCCGGAGGATCTCCGATCTTGGGGCCCGAGGGAGACCGCCGGGACTCGGAAGGAGAGGTTCCCAAGGACCCAACTTTTCCCGGGATGGACACACCGGTACCAGAGGTGGTAACTGTGACACCGGAGTCACCGAGGGTGGTACCATTGCGCCGTTCTAAGCGGGCACTGGTTAAACCTAGTTACTTGAAGGACTATCAGTGTTAAAATTGCATGTATAGCTTAAAAGAACAACCTAACTCGATTGTAGGGTAACTGTTTAATACTAGCCGGGTATTTAGAAATTAAGTGCCTAGCTGGATTGGGTTTGACTTGATCCCTTGTTTTTTTTCTTATGTAAGAAAGCGTATTTTGCGCTTAAGAGGGGAGGAATGTAGTATCGGGCAAGTAATGTTGTTATCGTACTGTAGGGGCGCTATGGGGAATTAGCAGCATGTACTGTTGGTTCTGTATTCTCTGGTAACTTGTTGTTTCCGGTGTATGTATGGCTATGGAGAAGTTGTGAACATGTAGCATGGGTGCGCACCTGGAGGCCCTTAATAAAGAACGGCCTTACAACTCCAGAACCGTGTTGGTCTCCTCATTTCCCAGGATATAACAGGTACTCTGCTTGACATGGAGATGGAGTCTATTCCACAGATGGGGGAGTCTTTGGGATACAAATCTATCTCGCCAACAAGTTCTATTAATGTCACTGACCAGGTTAAGGCCTTGCATGTGGGTTGAACGAGTGGAGTTTAACTTAATGGATATGCAGAAACTCCGAGGCTGACTCTGAGATGGCCTTGTATGCCCAACACAGGTCACTTCTGAGCAGTCTGTATGAGACTGAGTAGACGGTCAGGATTTCTAGTCTATCTGTATAGGATAGGTGTTTGAGACCCTGGATTTTCCTGGTCAAGAACCTCTGTGGTCTCTCCAGTTGCTGCTTGTGCTTGCCAAGGTAACTGCCGAAGGGGCCATTGTACTTGATAATGGATCTGATAAGGGAGGAGTACAGGGATGTTATGACCTTCTTGTTCCTGGATGAAATACCCTTATTTATGAGGTGGGCCATGCAGAAAGCCTTCTGTACAACAGAGGCAACGTGGTGGTCAAAAGTCAAGTTGCTATCAACCTGTGTGCCCAAGTCCCTAACGCCTGATTGTGTGCTTAGTACATTGTTATTAATGTGATAATTTGAGGATGCCATTTTCCCCAAAGGAGATAATGATGCATTTCTTGGCATTCAGTTTGAGGCCATGCTTCTGGCACCAGTCATTAGTTTGGGTAAGGCCCTCTTGGAGGATGTTCACATCACTAGGGGAATTTAAGACAGCACCCTGCTTGCAGTCATCTGCAAGCTTGGCCAGCCACAGACCACTGGTTTTGGCTTGAACCTCAGAAAAGTAAATCCCAAACAGTAGAGGCTCCAAGACTGATCCTTGGGGTACACCACTCATTACGGGTCTACTGCTAGAGGTGGCTTCCCCTATTTTGACTGAGTGGGTTCTGTCAGTGAGCCAATTAGCTACTCATCTGATAACATACAAGTTGGGTTAACGTCTAGCTGAGAGAGTTTGTCTATTATGCTCGAGTGGCCACTTGTGTCGAAGGCTTTGGCTAAGTCAAGGTAGGTGGTGTGCTCTGTCTTCCCCTTGTCCATGGCTTTGGTGACTGTTTTGAAGAAGTAGACCAAGTTTAACAGGCATGAGCTCCCTTTGACAAAACCAAACTGTGTGGGGTCAAGTGACTGGAGGTTGCCAATGTCCTTGTTTATAATGTCCATGATAATTTGCTCCATGGCCTTGCAGATAAGGCTAGTCAGACTAATAGGTCTTTAGTTCCTGGGGTCAAGGGAAGCACCACCTTTGTGCAAGGGGATAAAGTTGGCCTTTTTCCATTCAAAGATAAAGCCAGTGCTTAGACTATGATTGAAAAGAGTACCCAGTGGCATTATTAATTCTTGTTTGAGCCCATGTAGGAAGCAGCCTGGGATGTTATCAGGTCCTATGGATGCTGTGTTTCTGACCTTAGAGAAGGTGTTTATGACTTGCTCTTTAGAGATACAAAGTAGAGGACAGGAGGTAGGGATGTCTTGCGGTAAGTGTGGCAGGGACAGGGGATTGAAGTTTTTACAGAACCTGTTGGCTAACAGGCTAGCAATGTCCACAGGCTCGGTATATATATGATATCATTAACTACCAGTTTGGCACATATCTGGGCCTTTCTTTTAGGTTATGATTGTAACTAAAGAACGCCTTATGGTTGTCCTTAGTTGGGAAAGGTAATTTGGATTTGTAGTTAACTTTGGAGGACTTCACAAGAAGATGTATTTGCTTGTTTAAGCTGAGGAGGGAATGTTTCCAGTTTAGGGCTCGCTCCCTCTTACTCTTAGACAGCAAATTCTTCATCTTATTTTAAAGCTTGATAATGGCAATTGTCCATCAGACAGGTTTGCTCTTCCTTAAGGAGCTTGTTTTGGTTCTATCAGGTATGGCCGAGTCAATGAAGTTGTTCAGGTGTTTGTATAAAGCATTCATATAAAACTCGGTACAGTTGCCAGTTCCATCTGAGGGAGGAGGTGCATTGAAGCTATTTATATCATCCTGTAAGAGGTTAAAGTCTGCTTTGGAGAATTGTTTTAGTTTAGCTGCTGCTGGGGGGAGTCAGGTGTGATAGTAACATTGAATGAGACTGATATGTGGCCATATCTCAGCAGGGAAGACCTCACAGTGGGGGCACTACAGGTTGTATCTTTTAACTTTGCAAGTCCTCTGGTAATATTCATTCCTGCTATCACTGGGCAGGGTCTTTTACAAAATAGCTGGGAGTTATACCTCTCAACTGTACAGACTTTTGCAGAATGTCCAGATTTTTGCCTCATATTTTGATCTGTTTCTCTTGAAATTGTTTTTTTTCTTGCACATTGTTGATAAATCATTGAGGGCTGAAGTCATAAAATAATAGAGACATTTGAGTTTCAAGCTTCATACCCTTCAGAAAATTCATAGTAATGCAAAATCTGTTATTATATCAATTTTCTAAGTTTGTAAGAGCAATATTTAAAAAGTGTCCCTGTTTTTAGGCATTCCCCCCTTTACTTATGGGTTTGTCAGATTTTTTGCTCCAAGAGGTTAAGAGGTATGCTAGAGACATCATGCTCATCTATACTATCTTGCCAGATGCTTTAGCAGAATAAATTAAATTCATTGGCAGTTTTACTAGATTCAGTAATTGTCTCACTATTAATGAACAGCACAGGTAATGAAAAAGTATTGATATCAATTTCATTTATCTATAAAAACCCTTTTTATTTGAGGTATTACTAATTAATTTATTCTCAAAATGTATTGTGCAGTTAGTAATTCCCTTTTTCAAGTTTGTACGTGATGCATTACATTTCTTTCTGTTCATATTTGAAGGAAACCTTCAGTCTGTGAAAACATCACTATGCTTTCCCTGCCACACTTACCCCAAGACATCCCTACCACCTATCCTCTACCTTGTATCACTAAAGAGCAGATCACGAATGCCCTCTCTAAGGTCAAAAACACAGCATCCATGGTTATTATTAAATGTTTACAGGCACATAACATTAATACATACATCATATGGTGTAAGAATATCATGTTCTTATTCTGATTACTTACAGGTTAAAACTGGAGTACCTCAAGGCACTGTCATCTTTTACTTATTACAGCTGAGTCTGCCTCTAGACATTTCTGCAATTACCTCCTACTGACACCTCAAGGTGTTAAATATTGCTTGTTCATATTTGCATTAATAATTCCTAAACTATGATACTATCTGTATACTGTAGAAGCCACAATAAAAGGAATGCCAGTGAAAAGTCCAAAACTTATTTTATTAAAACAAAAAAACAAGAAAATGCTTTAGCGCCTCGGCTATTACAAGCCTTTAATAGAGTATGCTAAACATTAATTTCAGTTGTTCTTAAATACCCCACCTTATTTAATCCACAATTAACCAATTAAAAACTTTTAAAAAGACATTTTTACAAAAATACATTTCCAGTTGCATTCTTTGTTTAAACCTGCTGCACTAAGGGTATTACATTTTAAAATAAAAATAGATTCCCTTTTCCTAAGTTGTTTTTTTATATCTCCTATTATTAACTTATTATTTGAAGGTTGCTCTAAAATTGTTGCTTGTAACCCTGTTGGATCCCTCCCATGTTCCTGTAAAAAATGCATGGCAACTGGACTGACCTCACTACCCTTTTTAATAACTCTGACATGCTCTTTTAACGTTAATGCAAAGTTTCTTTTACTTTCACACATATAATATCTATTACATGGATATCTTAAACCATACATTATCTTTCACTCACACAACTGAAGGGACCTTGCTCCTGAAATTTCTTACCACTGGTGTATAGAAAACGTCTTACTATGAATGAACATAGCTTACATTTTCCACAAAGAAAAGTTCCTTTTTGCCTTACTTCATTACATCTTGTAATACTGGGTAAACAAAACATTCCTTGTACCGGGAAATCCCTGATACTCTTTCTTTATTATTTGAATACTGTTTATTTGTACTGTAATATTTTCATATTTCTCTAAATATTTCAACATTCAGGTAACACAGACAGAACCACCGTTCAGAAATCTATAGGAGACCATGTACAGGGCTTAACTATTTTCAGTGGAGACATTGGCACTATTCATATTTGATATGAGTGATTTGACCAAACCCCCAATGACATTTTCCTATTTGTCTTTGCAGTAAAGAAAACTACAAGCTGATGAGTTTGGGAGAGCAATTAGGGATATACAAGTTTTTGACCAGGCCACATATAATAAATGAAGGGTTGTTCCCATTCCAGCTAAAACTCACTTTTCCTGTGAGGCTAACTACATACTATAGAATAACAAGCTAGAAGATCATAGTATGTATCAGGAAAATAGAACATCATCCAGCATTATGTGATAGGTACATTTTATTAGCTGATGCATAAAAACATATCTATATCTATCTGTCTGTGTATATTTCTATGCATGTATGTATGTATCTATCTATTTATCTATCTAGACAAAACAGTGTAAGAAACGTCTCTGTGTGGAAGATTTTCAATTCATATATATATATATATATATATATATATATATATATATATATATATATATATATTAATCATTGGATATTAATCAGATCAGATAATGGTAGCAGAAGTAGTGAACTTCAACTCATCCTAAGTAAAAAAAAATAATTTAATTTAATATAATTTGATATATTATATGGAATTTCTAAGTATTCAAAAGTAATCCAGGCAGAGTAGACAGTCTCTTCCCAGTTGAAATTCCTTTATTAAGTACACAAACAAGAGATCCAAGTAAAACAAAAATAACAGAATAATAGTTTCATTACAAGCTTTCTAACTATATATATATATATATATATATATATATATATATATATATATATATATATATATGTATACTTTTTATCAGGCAAGGGAGTGGTTTATTGTGCTGTAAAACACAATGTATTGGTATACATGTTAAATTCGCATCCCTTCCCCCATCAGTGTGATATTCAAGCTGGTCCTGCCCTACTTAGTGGCTGTCATAGTAATATAATCCTTATGTACTTTAAATAAAATTAATAATGATGTGGTACCTGTTGTTTAACCAGAATATTAAGTCTGTGATTTTATCCAAGACAATATACTACATGGCTGGAAATATTTAAACCTTAGAATATTTGGCAATCTAAAAATATATATATAAATTTATATATATGTGCATTTTGCATGCAAAAAATTCAGTGTGCAGATCATTTTCTATTTCCATAACCTGTTGTTAACACAGATCACTTACTTCCTTCTAGACTTCTTCAGGTCTGTCTAAAAGAACCCTAAACACTATCTAAAAAATATTATTGTATAACTAGCTAGTATTGTTATTAAACATAATTTTGAATAAAGTGAAAAAATAATAAGAAAAAGAAAAAAAGTATGATAAAAACAAAATATACATCGATTAAAACTGATTTAACATGGTATTTAAGACCAACTGGAAGAATAAAATAAAATTAATCATATAAACAATGTGGCAATTTTCTAAGTTCCAGTGCACTTTTAAGTGAGGAGTGGTAGTTTAGTCCAGGCTTCCTAAAAGAGTTCAGTTTTAATTGCCACAAATTCACGTTTCTCCAGCATATTTAGGATGTCTCCTTCATGATCTCCCATGTCTATGCAATCCAGTATCTGGAACTTAAAACCTGTGTGTCTTTTATGAAAAGCAAGTTGTTTTTTGGCTTGTGCATTATTTTTACATCCAGAGCGGATTTCTGCCAGATGACAGGAAATTCTATGCTTAAGTTTATTTACAGTTTTACCCACATAAAATGCATCACATTCATTGCACTATGCCCTGTAAATCACTTTTGTACTATTAATAACCCTCTGCACTGGTCTTAATGATTTTCTTTAAATAAGGGCAATAAAACGGGTCTATATTAGAACACTGAAGTTTCAAAACTTTGAATGTTCTAATATCAACCCCTATTCAGAAAAAGCTGAAAATATCGAAACAACAGAAAACCAAATTTTTTCCTAGGGAAAGAATTTGGTTTTCCGTTTCTGTTGCTTCGGTATTTTCAGCACTGTGGTGGAAAGTTACGGGTCAGGTTCAGGAAAGTGTGCGATTGAGTGCGCGTTAGGTTAGTTAGGGTTAGGGTGTGGGTTAGGTATGTGTGCGATTGTGTGGACGTGTGGGTTAGGGCAGGTTAGGTGAGTTAGGGTTAGGGCATGGGCTAGCTATGTGTGCGATTATGTGGATGTGAGGGTTAGGGTGGATTAGGTGAGTTAGGGTTAGGGTGTGGGTCAGGTAAGGTGCAATTGTGTGGACGTGAGGGTTAGGGTGGGGTAGGTAAGTTAGGGTTAGGGCACAGATGAGGTTAGTGAGCTATAGTGACAGACCTTAGGGTTAGGGTTTGGATTAAGGTAAGTGAATAGTTAGTGGTGTGTGTATAGTTTAGTGTAGGGTTAGATGTAAGATTTTAAGTGTATGTGTGTGGATTGCTGTCTGTTTGGTGTGCTTGTGCTGTGTGTATGTGTTTACAGCAAAATTTGTTCCCTAGGAAAACATTCGCTGTTCTGTATGTTCGATGTTTTCAGCTTTCGCTGAATCGGGGTCAATATTAGAACATTTGAAGTTTTGAAACTTCAATGTTCTAATATAGACCCAATAAAACTATCACCTTGCTGTATAAATATACACAATTTACAATCAGCTTCATATCTTTTAGTGTTTCTGTCATATCGGCTAAGTTTAATTTAAACAAAACTTCTAATGTTCCTGGGCTTCCTATACACAAAGGATGGGGCTTCACCTAAGATTTTAATCAGAAAATGGTTTCCTGTGACAATGCCCCAGTTTTCTTCAATAACATTTTTGAAACTGTGATAATCCAAAGCGTATGCCAAGATGCAGCTATTTTTGCATTTGTTATACTCTGTGGAAATTCTTAGCATTCTCTTATTAGCTAACTAGCTACCTATATGGCAAATGTTGGCTTGGACTGATAATAGATTGCAGTGGTATGATAGTGAAATGAAACTGAGTTAAACTAAATTACTAGCAACTTACAGCAAACAAAAATGTTTGTCAGTATAATGTTGAGAAGGAGTCTTGCTAAACTGCAGATCTAATACTCTTGAATTTTTAATAAAGGTGTATATAATTAATCAATAATAATAAGATAAGTAAACAAAATATATAGGCTCTTTTCAGCTCCAAAGCAAACAAGAAGGTTAAGGTAATAAGAAAAGCTAGATTTGTGCAGAATATTGTCAAATCAAATATGATTTGGTAGGAAGAAGGAAACCATTTAATTTAGAAGAAACCAACTCTGACAAAGGGAGAGGTAAGGGTACAAAATGCAGTATATAAGGAAAATAGATTTTTCAAATGTTAATATTAAAGTTTCTTTTAGTTTTCTGATATAACAGATTTATTTTTTTCTGTTCTGGCATTGTGATTTTATTACAGAATTGTTTTAATGTGTAATATTATAATTATGCTGCTATAATATAAACATATTTTTCTTTTGTGATGTGTTTATAAAGTTAAAACTTGAAGGTTTACTTTGTTTAAAACTAGACTTGTAAGAATTCAACACTAACCAATGTGATATCATATAAAGAAAGTTCATTGATGAAGGTGGTTTTAAAAGTATGCATTGCTGCCTTTGACAATAAGCACTGAAGGTGACATTTGGAGGTAGTGGGATGACAAACAGACATGTACAGTACGCAAAACCCTAAAAGACTACATAAATATTTATGTGCCAAGTTAAATACCATGTTTTATTACTTTTAGATATCTGTAAAACTTCAATTCAGAGATTAACAGATGTATATAAAATGTTGTAAGTTATAAATGCATGTTCAATGTGTATTATATAAATTTAATCACCTTTCATTTTAATGGTGGTATCTATTACATATAAGTTACTGAATAAAATATAAAATGTAGCATAAATATGAGTCATGATAAATCAAATGTTATCCACAACAGTCCACAATAGGTAAAAACATTAAAATGGGGCACAAAGCTTGGATTTAAGACTGTATGGTAATGCAATAAAATTGCTTTATGAAGATAATTCTGATACAAAATACTCTATAATATAGAATGATCTGTTGAAAGTGGAATGCTTAACGCTTATCTAAGGGTGACTGTATTTATCTAGTCAGTGTTATATTTTTGTGTCTACTTCCAGAAACATGTAGGTGATGATCTTGTAAATATCTCACAAGTCTATGAAATAATATATCATTGTATGAGGAAGAACAAAGTTTGATAAGATCTCTGTTGTAATTTTCTCATAAAGAAAATAACATATTTTATGTTGATTAAGGATTCAAAGGGTAGAGTATACCATTTTAAGTAATGTTCACTCTGTTGTTGTTAGCAATGTGCCATAGGAATATAACATTTTTAAATGTATTTGTCTAAGTGCATGACCAGGTTAATAAACAGACAATATATCTAGTAAATTGCTCCTTTATTTCACTTTTTAATAATTGCATTTTGAGTAGCTGGTAGAAAATCTTTTGTGTATATTATGAGTGACAAAAATAATATGCAATATTAGAGAGCTACAGGTTTCGAAGGTATCTGTCTGGCCGATACTGTTTTATCTACAATGAAAATGCATATATTGTTTTATAGTATCTTGATTCCAGATTAAACTGCAGCTATTTTTGTGAATGATATTGGCCACTAAAAAGTCTATCAGAATATAAATATGTGTTGTTTCACTATTGTTTGAACTGATGACCCTATTTATTTATTTGTCCAAAGAAGGTCAAAAGGTTATGAGATCTATCCGCACACAAGCTACTTGGATTCATATTCTAATACTGTAACTGTACTGCATAATGAGGGGATAAGAGTGCTGTAGACCTGCCTGCCATTCATTAGGAGAAAAGTTACACCAAGGTCTCAACTGATGTAAGCAGATGTAAAAGATTCCATATCACTTTTTGAAATATTAAGGGATTTTTCCCTGATATCCTGGCCAATTTTACTCTGAGAATAGGTTATGCCTAATAAGACAAACTGGTCATCAAAAGTAATTAAACGATAAAATTATCAAGTAAATCATTCTATGTAGCTTCCTATCTTATCTGTAAATGAAATAATAAAACTATAATTACAGTTCTTTTTCATATACTTTCCAAACTGTAAAGCAACTTCACACACCTGGGGAGTATTCGTTTTTTATATTCCATAGGACTTGTCCAATTGCTCTAACTGGTTCTTCTAGTGAATGAGAGGTAATTATATCTTAATTTGACCATAGGGATCCATGTTATTCATTTGCTCTGTGGAATGCTTAATTAAAACATTCATTTGCTGGGAGACAGTAGTTGGGGTATAGGGAGCTCACAGACTGATGATCCCCATAGACTTTTAATGCCCAATTCTGGGGAGAATTTGAAGGATATGCAGTTTCAGCTATTCAAAGGTGGGCATGCTGTGCCGCCAATAAGTATATCTTTCTTCCTTAGCTCTCTCTCTGTGATGAAGCATGATGCAGCTCTTGCAGCTTGGGTCTGCTAGGCTCCTAGTGCAGTAACCATACTCTCATCAGTAAGGATCACCCATGCAGCAAGGTGAACCACCATATCTCTCCTCAACATTAGAAAAAAAGCATCAGCTTGTTATTTCCATCCAATATCTAGAATCTTCCAGCACTCATTATGTTAAATACACACAAGTCTCCTGGGACAAAGTCAGGGCTTCAACCTTCTAAGCTGAAGGGAAGAACCAGATCAAGATAATTTTACTAACAAACTGGTCCAGATTTGAGGAGGATTACTGGTGGGTTTTTTTTTTTTTTTTATCCTTTTTGGATGATGTACAGTGAATAGATGAAATAGCTTGTTCTATTGTCTGTTGGTTTAGGCAATTTTGCAACTACTGGTACAACTATCAGTCACCACCCGAACCCCTAATCATATACAACCTTCAGTACAGGATATTTCACATATAACCCATGCAGATTTGACATATTTTAATTATTTTCCCTCCTTCTTATTGATTTCAGAAGGATGTTGAAATTGTTTAAGTTGTCTATCAGTATTTCTCATATAATGTTCTGCTTTTTTTTTCATCCATTTTAGTTTTCTTGTTGATATAGGAAGGGTTAAATAAATATATATTAGTGTAGATTTTTTTTAGTTTGACTTAATTGTTTTTTTAAGTAAAACGTTAAACCGTATTAAATTTATTATGACATAGTAACAGATTATGTGCAAAAATAAAAGTTATAATCTGATAAGATATACATTTCAGGAATACTATAATACAAACATTTGTCAAACAAATTAGTCATAGGAATGTGCGAGAATAATTCTTAAGTGGCACAATTGGGAATGTATGGGTAAAATAAAGTGTATTATGTGAAGTGTAGGATTATATTCTGCAAACTGAGAGATGTTGGTATTATTACTTTTACTCTGCAACATAGTTTTTAGTGGTCATTCTGACTACTAATAGAAAACATACAATTAGATCTGAACCGTTTGTTTAACTAACATAAAAAGAAATGAAAGTGCTGGCATACACCATAATCAGGATGTTGCATTCTCTTTTTGATGTTTTATTAACAGCAGAATCTAGAATTCATCACTGACAGTGAGGCTGTGAGCTGATATTAGATTTTTTTATCCATCAGTCAACAGTGATGAACCCTGAACTAAACATGCTACAGGAGAATTGCATGCTTAGCTTGCATTATCACACCAACAAAGTTGAATGATACTTGGACAGGAGTGACACCTCTTGTAAACCAAGGTGTGACCTCATGTGCAAGTCAATAAAAAAATGTGTAAGTGGTGTAACATAAGCAAGTGTGAAACCTAAGTGCTGGAAGAAAAATGATTGGCAGAACATTCTGCTTATACCAATATTTTCTGAACAGTGTTTTTTTTTTTCTAATCACTAGCAATAATATTGAAGTTTTAGTACTTTTTACTAAAACATTTTGGCAGAGATTAACTACGGTGTCATTATTTTGTTGTTGGTATCCCATTTGCCAAAGCATTTCTCTTTAAATTACACATGGCATGTTTATAACCACAAACCAAACAGATGCTCTAACATGCCTTTCGACAAACTCATATCTAGGTGCTATTTAGTTTATTTTTCTTCAAAGATAATCACACAGTAAATTACCTAGAAAAACTGTTTAGAAAATTGTGTATATTTTTCACAAAGTTTATGCTACTGGTTAAGAATTCAAAACCTCTGTCTATCTGATATTACATGACGTTATGCCTCAGTCTGTCCAACACTATATAGATTTAGGTATGCTTTACCACTCTGAACGATATCTCAGGTCTCTGCTGAAAATGAGTTATGCTGAAAAAGATTAACTCAGACATTAAAAGGAACTAAATATTAAAAATATCCCTGATGCATTTAATACGCTCACTGTAGCTTCATATCCTAACACTAAATAACATAAGACATTATTAATTATAGTTGCCTTTTCATATTCTGAAAAAGCAGGCTGTTTCTCTTTGGCAATCTAGCATGCTTAATAATCTTTCATCACTATATATGTTACTGGAAAATCTGAATAATGTACATTAATATTAGAATGGTACAAAGTGCTGAAGCTGTACAAAATTAAATATGCTACTTTGTAGAAAACATCAAGGAATGTATAATGAAGACCAGAAAAAATGGCACTTAAGAGTTACTACATGAAGATAAATTGTGAAAAAAAGCTAAGATTATTTTATTTTATATAAGAGTGATAATAAAACAGAGCAGAAATCACTAGTCATTCAATTAAATCAGGTCACATTCCTTCTTGAATTCTTATAATTACTAAAAAATTATGAAATACAAGTCAGAAATGAATACCAATTTTATGTTTATCTTTTTGTCAAACATGCTTGATATAGTTAGGAATATATAAAATGTAGAAGTGCTAGGTATGCATTCTAGACTTTGCAATTGTTTATTTGCTTTGTGCTTGCCAACTCTGTTAAATATGTAATGGCCTTTTATCTTCATTAGTTCATAGCATGATGCGATTACTTTCTATTTCTGTTTTTCACCCACTTTTTTCAAATATATGTGATGTACTTACATATCATTGAAGTAGAGATTTGATGTTTCTGAGGAAGAGATACTAAATTTAGACTCCCGACAAGTAACTGTTTGAAATGTCAGGACCTGCTAGTGCAAGCCCGAAATGTGGAGTCTGAGATGTAATTTCTTAGACTATTCCTTTGTCTGCAAGGTATGATGATCTTGAAGTTGATATATATATATATATATATATATATATATATATATATATATATATATATATATACATACATTTGGGGGATATGCTGGATTCTCCCCTCCTGCAAAAAGAAGTTTTAATGAGAAGAGGGATTTTTGAGATTTGCTCTTGTCCATGTATCCAGCCTTTTTTTTTTTTGCTCCTTGTCATTATGTGTGCCAACATTTCAATATGGAGCTATCAATCCAAGGTGCAGTCTTATATGGTATAAGCTGTAGCTAGTTTGGTATTCAGGAAATAGAAGAACTTCCATTTTTTTGGCTTTACTGGTTATAACAGCAGTTTATAAACCACAGTAAAAATATACCTTATGCACCTATGAATACTTGATCGCTGGCGTGTTATGATGTTATGGTTTCTGGATATGATCAACTTAACTTTTTAATCTTGAAAACTACTACTAAAATATACTATATATATATATATATATATATATATATATATATATATATATATATATATAGGTATACATGGATCTACTTTGATTTATCATTGGACAACTTACCTGAATTCAATTTCACTGAGATGACTTCAACAAAACGTTACAAAACTGAAACCATGAAACACCGAAGTTCTTTCACAGGGAAATGAAACACTTAACCACCAGGGTGAACTTTGCCCTTTTCCCCACTGTAGAGTGATCTTGGAGTTGGGTGGGATTAATATGTGTCCATTTCATCATTTTACCCTGGTGGCTAAGTGGTCTGTTTCCCAGTGAAAACACTTTGGTGCATTGACTTTTCATTTTTTTAGCATTTTTTTGAGGTCGTCTTGGTGAAATTGAATTTGAGTAAATGGCCTTTTGATAAATCAACATAGACCCATACATATATGCTTGTGTGTGTGTGTGTGTGTGTGTGTGTGTGTGTGTGTGTGTGTGTGTGTGTGTGTGTGTGTGTGTGTGTGTGTGTGTGTGTGTGCATAGAGGCGTGCATGTGCGTGCGTGTCCTCTCTCTTGATAATACAACTATGGAAGTCATTTCTCATAGCAAACTAATAGGGTTGATAGTGGATGATAATCTAACATTTGATCTGCATATACAAAATTGCATAAGAAAAACTCATCAAAACTAGGGATGCATTACAGAGCCAAAAACTTTCTCACTGACATAACTAAAACTACACTTGCCACTACTTATCTCCTCCAATCTCTTCCTTATGGTGGCTCGCATCCTTAATAATATCCAGGCTTCACAAAAATTAAAACATGAGCAATGCTATAACAAAGTTGCTAAATTTGCATTAAAATAGCCCTTTC
Source organism: Protopterus annectens (assembly GCF_019279795.1). Classification (NCBI taxonomy): domain Eukaryota; kingdom Metazoa; phylum Chordata; order Ceratodontiformes; family Protopteridae; genus Protopterus; species Protopterus annectens. Next base: position 964,713,161 of record NC_056731.1, on the reverse strand, counting down.
AGAACCCACCACTGTATAGCACTGAAAAGCCTAAATTGGTTAGAACTATCACATCAACTAACATACGCAACTTCCTATAAAAGTAACCAGCATCCATCTGCCTTTCCAGCAGTAAAAACATTCTACACATCCAAGTTCCCAGTCAGTCATTTCTGCCCAGTGACCAAAAACTGTCTACAGAACTAGCAAATCTGATGAGCTTTTTTTTTGTAGTCATACAAGGTTGCTAAGGTCTGGAATTCCTTACCTGTATCCATTAGGTCTGTACCCCCTTTCCAACTTTCAAAACCACTCTGAAAGACTTCCTTGCTAAAATCTGGCTCTGTTCTTGCTCAAAACCAATGTAAACTATATCCCTAAATGTGAACAAGTACCTCTTCTTTCCTTATACATCCTTACTCTTCCTTCTTTACTTACTTCCTTACAGCTATCTAATTCTCTTCCCTGACTTTCTCTCTAAATATACCATAAGCTTGTTTTTTTTTTTCTCATTTCATATTGCAATTCCTGTTTGTATTAGACTAGCTTAATTTTAATTTCTCTACACACTGTCTAAAATTTCTCTAAATATTAAATGATAGTCATATGGCTTGTATCGACTCTTAACTAATGTTTTTATATTATGTGTAATTTGTTTTAATTATTTAAACTGCAGATGTTTTTGTTTTATTTTTTGAAGACTGTATAATTATTGTTCTTAAAATGTTTTGTAATAATTTGGAGCTTTTCTCCACAGGCCTCTGCTGAAAATGGGCTCCTACTCAGTCAGACTTTCCTGGTAATCAAATGTTAATAAATAAATAACAATACATGTGTTCAGGCTTCTGGGTTTTCCAAGTTCCCAGCTCAATCTTTTTAATGTTCAAGTTTTTAAAAATTAGAAATTCAAGCTTCTGAGAGGGATATATGTACACACACACACACACACACACACACACACACACACACACACACACACACACATGTTCCTGGATTCGGCAAGCTTTGCATGGCATGCAGGATTAGTGCAGGGTCTCCAGCAGGCAATATGTCTGCCGTGTGATCCAGGAATAACCTGTAGGGGCATGCACAAGCACACCTGCACTATCCCAGCATAGACTCAGCCCCTGTATGCAAATTAGCCCATTTGCAGGAGAAATCCATGCAAATGAGGTGAATTTGTGATCCAGGAAGCTGGAAACCAGCTGTGCAGGACTAGTGTAATCTGTAGAAATGTACTCCACCAGTAACGGAGTACATTTCTGCAAATTCAAAAAATGGAGCCATGACATCTCCAAATAATGGATGCATATAATTTCGAAAGCATGCCAATAGCCAAGTGTAAGGCCATTGGCATGGAAAACAGTTGGAAAAAAATCAATTTTTTTTTTTTTTATCCAATCTCAGCTGTTTAAGCATAGGTCAGTTCTGCGCAAACGGGATTGGGGGGAAAATAAGAAAATAAACCTAAAATAAGCATTCTAACTAAAATCACTATTCTGCCATTATAGTCAATGGCTGGCAGAAGACAGCATGGCCAGTGAATAGTAGTTGCTAAGGGGGGAGGCTCAGTGTGAGACATGTAACTATGTATTAGCAGGCAATCCTATGCAAATAAGGGAAATGATAGTGAATCCCAGATTTCCCCTGCATGCTAGTCAGCTCCCAACAGTGTAAGAGCAGGAATAGCTTGGTGCAAGCCTAGGAGTTAGTTGACATCATAGGGGTGTGCCCGGCATACTATAAGTGGATTGGAGCCCTGTGGCTCAGGTTTGCTCCTAGCTTAGCACAGCTAGACAAGGTTGTGTGTCTGAGGCTGCCTAGCACTCTTTACATTGCCTAAGTGGATGTGCATGCCACGCACTGGGTTTTAAAGAAAAAAAAAAGTAAACCAGGAAATAGTAGCTCTGTGTACATTTGAGCACTGTGTTTGTGCGGTGTGCCCCCGGGCTTAAACAGGAATGCAATGGGAAGGGAAAACAGCAGTAGGAAGGTAATCTAGGAGAACTAGCATAGCTGGCAGGTGAAATGTATCAGAATCAGCCAATTACACAGGCATCAGACCAGCCCAGCTCAGAACACAACTATAAATTATACAAACACCTTCCCCTCTGGTTTTTCCCATGCACTACACCACCGGTGAATACAAGCAGGGAAGATTTTACAAACAAAACAACAAAATTATAGGGGCTGCAATAGCTATCATACAACAACTTATGGAAGAGGCTGAGGGTGGAGAGGAAGCGAATGCTGTCAACCAACCCACAGTGAGGAGACAGAGACGAGTGTACAGACCCAGGGTAACCTACCAGTGGCTACATAAACTGGTGATAGTGGAGCACTATAGGGTGGACAGGGACCTCCTACAGCAAAATGTTGAGCTGTGCCGACCATGCCTGATGCACAGAACTAACAGAGGGGAACCCATCCCACTGGATACCAAGGTATGCGTAGGCAAAAGAATACTAGCTACAGGTACCTTCCAAAGGCCAACTGAGGATATGATGGGGATCTCACAGGCATCAGCATCCAAGGTACTCCACCAGTTCCTGGATGCCATGTCAGCACATGCCAGTGAGCACGTACATTTCCCCAGCAACCATGAGGCATTGGCCAGCAATATGCAACTGTTCCACCAAATAGCAGAATACTCTAAGTTAGTGGGTGCTATAGACTGCACGCACATACACATCAAAGCACCACCGATGAGCAGGCTAGGGTCTACATCAACCACAAGGGATTGCCCTCCATCAACTGCCAGGTCATGTGTGATGCCCAGGGCATAATAATGAATGTGTGTGCTGGCTGCCCTGGAAGCTATCACGATTCCCACATCTGGCATCTGATGCAGCTGTACCACAGATTTGCCAATGGGGACATCCCTCATGGTCACTTAGTGGAGGATGCTGGATACACATTGGAGCCATGGCTGATGACACCCATCAGAAATGCACACACACACGAACAAGAACTCCATAATGAGGCCTACGCACAGACCAGAATTATAATAGAGCATGTGTTTGGGATTCTCAAGTCATGGTTCCGGGGTCCGCACACATCCAGTGGAGCCTTGCAGTACTCACCAGCTACATGTACCCAAATTGTCCTTGTAAGTGGCATGCTACACAATATGATCCTGCAGAAACAGCTGCAGCTGGAACAGCACGGGGGCAGATCCACACAGTCCCCCACCATTGCCAAGGCCTGCATAGGCACAGAGTGACTCGGAAGAGGAAAAACCTGAGCCTGCCCGAGTAGGCAGAAGGAGGCATGCCCAGTATGCCCTGGCCTTGGCAATGAGGTAACAAAGCAAAGACCTGTAGTGCACTGATATGCCTCTAGTCAGCATGATAGGTTTGAGTACAGAATGAAATGGAGTACCTGACATACCAGTACAGTCATAGCAAATGTGTACAAGTGTCAGGTGTGCCCCCCCATCCTACGTAGAAATATAAAAATAGTCAGGTGTGCCCTCCCAGTCCTGTGTAGAAATCTAGTAAAAGTCAGGTGTGCCCCCCCACAATCCTGTGTAGAAATGTAGTTAACAAACAAAAAGGCCAGCACCAGGGATTGAAGCAGAAATAGAAACAAAAATGTTTTATTATTTAAACCAGACCGGTTTCAGCTTGTAGCTTTCCTCAGTGGCTATACATGATGTGTGGTTGACAAACTGCATTTAAATAATAGAACCAATAAAGCAAATAATGACATCATTTCCTATTAAACCCAGAAAAAAGTTGTGCAAATAAAATACATGTATACATATATATGAATAATATTGTGTATATGAAAATATAGAAATTAACAACAAAAATTGAATGTATTCAAAAAAATATATGAATTATAAAATAATAACTGGACATTTTTTCAAAACTTAATAAACGTTTTATAACTTGTCATTAAGACCTGGGGAAAAAGACCCCCCAGTTTCACTATCCATTTCTTTTCTTTAGTGTTAAGTAAATCGTGCCATCCTGTTCTGAAATCTTTATTTCCAAAAACTCTGTCAATAATGGTGAAAGTAAATTTGGCTGTTGGATGAGTGAGTGAGTGTTTGTACAACGCGTTGGTCATTCTACCATTCCTAATGTCCCCCAAATGTTCAGACATATGACATCTGAACTGTCTTGAGGTATGACCAATATAAAATGCTTGGCATGTACAAGTTACTAAATAAATGACCCATTAACTTCCACAGTTGGCAAAGCACTTGATATCAAATAATTTGCCTGTATTTTTACTGGTAAAGTTCTTGGTCTTGAAAATGTATTTACAAAATGAGCAATGTCCGCATGGATAACACCCCACCAGTCTGTCTCCAGAGAGAGTGGTCTGATGATACAGGCTTGATTGAGATGTAATCCTTTTATAATAAGAAAAATGTGATCGAAGAGTTTTACCTTTTCTGTATGAAAATTTGCATCTATCCCCCAACCAGTCATCTAATCTTATGTTGCTTTTAAATATGTTCCAGTTTTTGTTGATGATATCTGTCATAGTCATGTCATAGTCTGTCATGGATTATGGATTCCAGTTATTACTGGGCTGAAGGTAAAAGACAGTTGTCCAACAATCAGCATTACTTCCATATGCCTGTAGACCCAACCCCAAATTTTAAAAAAGCTATTGACGCTTTTCTTGATTCTGCAGTAGAGGAAGGAATCATTAGTGCAAAAACAAGAATTCAACTAACAGTACGGGACCCCCGCAAACAATATCTATATCTCTTACCCAAAATCCACAAATCCCTTATGGAACCTCCCGGTAGACCTATAGTCTCGGGAATTGGTTCACTTACTGAACCCTTGTCCGTCTATCTAACGGAGCATTTGAAGCCCCTACTGGCATATATCAGGGCCAGAATTAAAGACACAACTGAATTTCTTCAAATAGTTTTGGAATCCCAAATGGAATCTCATTGGCTTATGTGTACTCTGGATGTGAAGTCTTTATATACCTGCATTCCCCATTGGGCCGGATTGATGGCATTGGAATTTTGGCTGAATAGAACCAACATCTATCCACCTGGTTTTAACACTCTTTTAGTCTGTATGGCTGAACATATGCTTACCAGGAATGTTTTTTATTTCCAGGACCAATGCTACTGGCAAATTCAGGGTACAGCTATGGGGGCTTCTTTTGCCCCTATTTAGGCGGATTTATTTATGGGGTATATAGAGGAACAGATCATCTATGATGGCATGCATAATTTATACTTGCCTGAAATTGATATTTGGCGGCGCTATTTGGACGACTGTTGGCTAGTCTGGAGAGGGGGAGCAGAATATCTTTCAGAATTTGTGGAGTATCTCAATTGTAATAAGTGGGGTGTTGAATTTACTGTTAATTATCATGCACAAGAAATTGATTTTCTAGATGTTCATTTGGAGCGAAAACTAGACCACACATTCAGAACAACAGTTTATAGGAAGTATTCACAATACAATAGTTTGCTACATGCTTCCAGTTTACATCCCAGACATACAATCAATAACATTCCCAAATCACAATTTCTCAGAATTAGAAGAATTTGCTCTTCTGAGCACGACCTCACCATATGTCAACAAGATTGGACTGATAGATTTTTAGAGAGAGGGTATAAGCATGATAATGTCCATAATGCCTCTACATGGGCATCTAATCAATCTAGAGAAAGTTTACTATCATATAAATCAAAACATTCTCGGGATAAACAGGATATTATCAGGCTAGTTACCACTTTTGGGAGGAATACTTCTCAATTTACAGATATCATCAACAAAAACTGGAACATATTTAAAAGCAACATAAGATTAGATGACTGGTTGGGGGATAGATGCAAATTTTCATACAGAAAAGGTAAAACTCTTCGATCACATTTTTCTTATTATAAAAGGATTACATCTCAATCAAGCCTGTATCATCAGACCACTCTCTCTGGAGACAGACTGGTGGGGTGTTATCCATGCGGACATTGCTCATTTTGTAAATACATTTTCAAGACCAAGAACTTTACCAGTAAAAATACAGGCAAATTATTTGATATCAAGTGCTTTGCCAACTGTGGAAGTTAGTGGGTCATTTATTTAGTAACTTGTACATGCCAAGCATTTTATATTGGTCAGACCTCAAGACAGTTCAGATGTCGTATGTCTGAACATTTGGGGGACATTAGGAATGGTAGAATGACCAACGCGTTGTACAAACACTCACTCACTCATCCAACAGCCAAATTTACTTTCACCATTATTGACAGAGTTTTTGGAAATAAAGATTTCAGAACAGGATGGCACGATTTACTTAACACTAAAGAAAAGAAATGGATAGTGAAACTGGGGGGTCTTTTTCCCCAGGTCTTAATGACAAGTTATAAAACTTTTATTAAGTTTTGAAAAAATGTCCAGTTATTATTTTATAATTCATATATTTTTTTGAATACATTCAATTTTTGTTGTTAATTTCTATATTTTCATATACACAATATTATTCATATATATGTATACATGTATTTTATTTGCACAACTTTTTTCTGGGTTTAATAGGAAATGATGTCATTATTTGCTTTATTGGTTCTATTATTTAAATGCAGTTTGTCAACCACACATCATGTATAGCCACTGAGGAAAGCTACAAGCTGAAACCGGTCTGGTTTAATTAATAAAACATTTTTGTTTCTATTTCTGCTTCAATACCTGGTGCTGGCTTTTTTGTTTGTTAACATTCAAGCTACTGTGGCTCGTGCACCTGCCGTACTTGCTAGCATATTTTGTTTTGGAGTAGAAATGTAGTACCAGTCAGGTGTGCCCCCCCAATCCTGTGTAGAAATGTAGAAACAGTCAGGTGTGCCCCCCAATCCTGTGAAGAAATGTAGAAATAGTCAAGTGTGCCCCCCCAATCCTGTGTAGAAATTTAGAAACAGTCAGGTCTGTCCCCCCACAATCCTATGTAGAAATGTAGGAACAGTCAGGTGTTCCCCTTCCCCCAACACAGCATAGAAATATAGAAACAGTCAAGTGTGCCCCCCAATCCTGTGTAGAAATGTAGAAACAGTCAGGTCTGTCCCCCCACAATCCTGTGTAGGAATGTAGAAACAGTCAGGTGTGCTCCCACCAACCCTACTTATAAATATAGTTAACAGTCAGGTCTGCCCCCCACCAAACCTATCTAGAAATGTAGTAACGGTCTGGTGCCCCCCAATCCGATGTACACATGTCATAACAGTCAGGTGTGCCCACCCACAACCCTATGTAGAAATGTAGTAACATGTATATGTAGGTATAATACCAGTGGACCACAGATGCACAGAGGTGGCCAAGGTAGCAGGATAGGTTGTAGCATCTGCACAATATGCAGGTATGTGTGTGTTAGGTTGGTGTGTGTTTCATATTGTGCGAGAGTTGTCTGAATGTATGCATGTTGAGGTAAGACATGGTGGCCATTGCCTACTACTGCTTGCTGATGACAGGGACAAGTCTTCACAACTGTGGTGCCAAAGACAATACCCACCAGTATAACACATGCTAGCAGTAAGCCATTGTAAATTTATGGTGGTAATATGTGTCACCTTCTGAAAGACTGATATGGCATGGCTGTTGGGCTAGATATACAAGCAGTACACAGGGGAAAGTCCTCCAGACATACAGTATATACTGTGTGACTGTGAAATGGACACACCCTTGGAATTGTACATACAGGTATGCATCACATTATCTGGTCCTGTAGTAGGGGATACTGGTGTTGTCTGCCCAAACACTCACAGATCACAAAGGAGGTAGGACTGATATACTGGGAAACAGCTGATGTACCTGCACATGTAAGCATAACTGGAATGCCCAATGCATTATCTGTGTGTCAGATGTAAGTAGTGTCCATAGTACACATGCACCCAGCTCACGCAAACACCACCCACAGGTACCTCTCTGGTTGTACCCCTGCTGTGGGGAATGGGTACAATATGACCCCACCTGTATATGGCAATAGGGAAGAAATGCAGCATGCAGTGCAGGTGTACCATGAAGGTGTGCCACTAGCTGTAGGTAGCACCCTGCCAGCATCCACACCACCTGATTAAGGCTGATAGAAGGTATTGGCATGAACACCTAACACACCTACCCTGTCACTTCAGGGGAATACACTGTATGGCAGTCTGAGACTGTAGGATGGATAGAATGCAACGGCCTGCCACATCTGGCCCACATCAACACCTAATGGCCCACAGGCCTCTGCCAAGGGTCTGTGTCTCACATGTACTGCTAATGCATGTTATGTCATGGACACCCAAATTAAAACACAACACACTCCACATAAGCCATATGCAAGGCCATGTGGACAAACCACAGTAACATATCCACCATGTCCCATTGCATGAACTGTGGAACAACACCAACACGCAGCTGTGATGGAGTGATAACCTTAGGGAAAGTATCAGAGAATGTATGCATAATTTAAGGAAGAGGATAGAATAACAGGAGGGCGTGGGAGCGTGGGCAACATGGAATGTGCAAGGTCCAACACAAAGCTGTGTGCACACACTATCCATAGCTGTAAACACATAAATGGGTGCCTACATACCTGCCCATACACCACAATAGGGGTAATGTTCTGACTCATGGGCCCTGCCTCTGGGTAACCTGTGCGAATCTGTACAGCTGTGAGATATTGCCATAGCAATATAAGGCCATATTGTCATGTTGATGGATGGTGAAGTATGGGATCCACTGCCAGCACTGTACCAAGGAACTGAACTGGATACACAGACCCATCAGCAAGTGTCTGCAGCTCCCCCTCCAGGATGGAATAACCTACCATGAATATGTAGGCATCTGCCCACAATACCGCACACAGCTGCATTCACCCCTGTCCCCAAGACATCACTATGAGCAGAAATGTCCACCTGACAGTACAAGAGGACAGAAAACATCACAGTGTGTAACAGTACGCATGTCTGAATATCTCTGCTAAAAGCAGTTCCATGTAGCTGAAGCAGCACAGACACAATCACTTACAGTACACGCTATCCCCTTGCACACTTTGTCCCTATATTGCCAAATGATCGACAGATACCCCGCAGAAACAGTTTGCTACTTGTAGGTGTACAACACAAAGGTCTGCATTGGAGTACAAACTACCTGGAATCAATCCACATATTCAGTACAGAAGGGCATACTGGGCATGCTCACACACTTAGAGAAATGAAGGCAATGTCAGACAACAACAAACTGAAAGGTCATACTGGGCATGCTCACACATTTAAACAAAAGAAACAAATGAAGCTCATGTCTGCAAACAACAGTGGACCAGACATATCTGGCAGTTTCAGATGTTAGTGCAAAAACTCATCAGTATGCACCACTCATGCTTTGCACACACACTGGATAGGAATACAGACATATAGCCGAGGATAATAGACTATAATAAGCCAAAAGTAGATGTACATAGAAGTGTGGACGAGAGTGACTGTGACAAGGAGCCATCCATTATGAGGCCTGTCCCACCCAGCACACAGCCAAATGGCTACAACCACATGAGGTTCAGATGTCACTCACTGTAGATATTAGCCACCGGTATCTGTCAGCATTACAGACTATGTGGTGCAAGTGCTAGCTGTGCAACATGACTCTACAAGTAAGTAATCATCTAGCAGCTGTATACACATACCTGTGGAATATAACCCTGCGTGTGCCCGCATGTGGTGTGTCAATCTCTGGACGAATGGGTTATGGCCCATGCACACACACTGCCCATAGCCCTACTATGACAAGTCTGCTGAGGTCATCCACTTTGAAATACACCTTTGGGAAAATTATAGCCCAGTAATCTCTGTGGTTTGTCCTATAACTGTGTACTGTTGTAGTGTGATAAGCTAGTTAGATAGGAGTTCTAATCCCAACTGTGTGTGCCTCTGTCTGTGTTGAGAGCAATGCTTTTTAGGCTTGTCACATGCACTACACATCAAATGCCCTACTTTGGCAAGGCTGCTGATGTCATTCTCTGTGGAATACAACTTTCGGAAAGCTGTAGACCAGTAATCTCCATGGTGCATCTTATAACTGCGTACTGCTGTAGTGTAATAACATAGTTTGGTAGGAGTTCTAGCCTGAAACATGGCAAGTGTGTGTGTGTGTGTGTTCCTGTCTGTGTAGAGAGCAATGCTTTTTAGGCTAGTCACACTCATTACAATTCAAATGCCGTACTTTGGCAAGGCTGCTGATGTCATTTACTCTGAAATACACCTTTTGGAAACCTGTAGTCCAGTAATCTTCATGGCGCATCCAATAACTGTGTACTGCTGTAGTGTGATAAACTAATTATGTAGGAGTTCTAATCCCAGACATGGAAACTGTGTGTGTGTGTGTGTGTGTGTGTGTGTGTGTGTGTGTGTGTGTGTGTGTGTGTGTGTGTGTGTGTGTTTTTTGTCTGGTAGAGAACAATGAATTTTAGGCTAGACACACTCAGTACAATTGAAATGCCCTACTTTAGCAAGGCTGCTGATGTCATTCACTGCGAAATACACCTTTCGGAAAGGTGTAGCCCAGTAATCTCTGTGGCACATCCAATAACTGTGTACTGCTGTAGTGTGATAAACTAGTTAGGTAGGAGTTCTAATCCCAGACATGGCAACTGTGTGTGTGTGTGTGTGTGTGTGTGTGTGTGTGTGTGTGTGTGTGTGTGTGTGTGTGTGTGTGTGTGTGTGTCTGTGTAGAGAGCAATGCTTTTTAGGCTAGTCACACTCACTATAATTCAAATGCCCTACTTTGGCTAGGCTGCTGATATCATTCACTGTGAAATACACCTTTTGGAAAGCTGTAGCCCAGTAATATCCGTGGCATGTCTTATAGTTGCGTACTGCTGTAGTGTGATAAACTAGTAAGGTAAGAGTTCTAATCCTAGACATAGCAGCTGTGTGTGTGTGTATCTATCTCTGTCTGTGTAGAGGTCAGTGCTTTTTAGGCTAGTCACACTCACTACAATTCAAATGCCATACTTTGACAAGGCTCCTGATGTCATTCACTTTGAAATACACCTTTCAGAAAGCTGTAGCCCAATTTTCTCCATGGTGCGCCCTATAGCTGCGTGCTGCTGTAGTGTGATAAAATAGGTAGGAGTTCTCATCCCAAACATGGCAACTGTGTGTGTGTGTGTGTGTGTGTGTGTGTGTGTGTGTGTGTGTGTGTGTGTGTGTGTCTATCTCTGCCTGTGTAGAGATCAATGCTTTCTAGGCTAGTCACACTCACTCCAATTCAAATGCCCTACTTTGGCAATCCTGTTGATGTTATTCACTGTGAAATACACCTTTGGGAAAGAAGAACTCCAGTTATCCCCATGGTGCATTGTATAACAGCTTCATGCTGTAGTGTGATATAGAACTCTGGTAGGGGTTCTATTACTACACATGGCAGTTGTGGATGTTTTGTGTGTGTTTCTATGTCTGTGTAGGGAGCAATAGGTTTAGGCTAGTCACATTCAGTGCAATTCAAATGCCCTACTTTGGCAATCCTGCTGATGTCATTCACTGTGAAATACACCTTTGGGGAAGGAGTACTCCAATAATTCCAGTGGTGCTTCATATAACAGCTTCATGCTGTAGTGTGATATAGACCTCTGGTAGGGGTTCTATTCCTACACATGGCAGTTGTGGATGTTTTGCATGTGTTTCTATGTCTGTGTAGGTAACCATGCATTTTAGGCTAGTCACACTCACTACAATTCAAATGCCCTACTTTGACAATCCTGCTGATGCCATACACTGTGAAATACACTTTTGGGGAAGAAGTACTCCAGTTATCCCTGTGGTGCATCCTATAACAGCTCCATGCTGAAGTGTGATACAGAACTCTGGTAGGGGTTCTATTCCCACACATGGCAGTTGTGGATAGTTTGTGTGTGTTTCTATGTCTGTGTAGGATGCAATGCATTTTAGGCAAGTCACACTCACTACAATTCAAATGCCCTACTTTGGCAAGCCTGCTGATGTCATTTACTGTGAAATACACCTTTGGAGAAGGAATACTCCAGTAATCTCTGTGGTGCATCATATAACTACGCAGTGCTGTAGTGTATTTAACTAGTTAGATAGGTGTTTTAATCCCAGACATGACAGGTGTGTGTGTGTGTGTGTGTGTGTGTGTGTGTGTGTGTGTGTGTGTGTGTGTGTGTGTGTGTGTGTGTGTGCGTGTGTGTGTGTGTGTGTATGTGTGTGTGTGAGACTCTGTGTTTGTAATTCATATCCTGTGTGGTGGAGGGTGTGAGTGTGTAACAACTCGACTCAATGTGAAGTGGGTTTTGCAAATTTCTTATATGGTGGCCTTAGTATATATCACAATGTTCACCATACAGAGATAACAGATGTGAAATAGTCAAGAGGCTGGGGTGAAAATCCATACCCCTACATGTGACATCAAGGCCAGGCAAACAGAGTGAGCATCCCTAGTATTACCCAGAGAAGACTCTCAACCCATGTCTCATACACACACACACTTGCCTAGGCAACAGCCACTATGTTGTTAGTACCCTGCATATTGCCCACTGATAGTAAACGTGGTGTGACTGCAGTGGGCTACAGAGGGCATGGCACCCCATCCATTTGTCCAATAGGCACGTACATGCCAACAGTGCACCTTCCCCATGTTCCTCATTGGACACCTGCAACACCTGTGGTGCCATCAAATGTGATCTACAAAGGACGTACCATGCTGAAAAACATGCCCTTTATGGGCAGATGCCACTGACATCAGGGAATGCTGGTATCATACTATCAATGAAGGTGCAGGGTCAACCTGCCATCCATTAATAGTTCCCGACACATGAGGCTAGGACTGGCACATCTGATGATAACAATCTGTGTTCACAACATGGGCCAGACACCCCAGGTACGGTTTCACATGTCACTGGACATGCATGTGGGAGATGTGCACATCCCAGACACTGTCCATGTCATGGACTAAGGAACACAGACATGGTAAGCAATGCACAGCTTTGGCCACACCGGTGACTAAATGGTGAGTACAATACCAACCTGTGTGGGCAAATCCAGACACTTCACCCCTGAGCCACAATGCAAACCATTGTCATGTGGCCTGAAGCCAAGGTATACCCATCACCTAGCCTTGTATTGCCGTCTGGCACAGTCGACCAGTACATACTCGTGAAGCAATGCACCCATGCATGTCAGTACTGGCATCCTGTGTCTGTGTTGTATGATGTGTATGACCACATTCACACTCAGTACAATCCCCATTGGCAAACTGAAGCATGCTGTCTGTCAGACACCTCCACATGCCCTTTGCCCATATAACCTCTGTATGACCCCTGTGGTGCATGTGATACCTGCACAGTAATGTGTTGTGGCAATCTCACTAATGGTGAGTTGTATCCCTGGCTCGACCAAGTGTGCCAATGTGTGTGTGTGCCTGTGAGAGTGTAGCTGTATTGACATTTGCACCTGTTCATGTGGACAGGCACGTGTACTACACCTACCGTATAGCTGTCATATTCCTGTTGCAGATGTCACTCACCACCACATATACGTTTTGAGGGCTCCTCAACATATAACCTATGTGGTGCATCCAATAAATGCATAGACATGTGATTGCATTACATACTCTTCAGGGGTTTGATACCCTGTACTGGTAGGTGTGTAACACAAACATGCTTAAGGTTTACTCTCCCACCCCTCCCTGACTTTCTTTGCCTCTGTCTGCCTCTTTCACTCTATCTCTGGTGGATGTGGAGACTTACACCTGCTTTGCTTAGGCAGAAGCATGTGTATTTTAAGTGATGCTCATGATCAGCTGATGGCCTCTGCATATCCCTCCTCTAGCTGATTGCATGTGGAACAGCTGTGGTAACATTCCCATAGCCAATTGCATGGAAACACACTCCGATATCTAGGAACATCATGTTGGTATTGGGCCTTTACATTCACTGTGAGATGGAACTCAATCTGTTGTTTGGCAAACAACATCTCAGATAGATTGGGGATTTACCTCTAACAACATACACTGTGGAAACAGGGCAACACACAGGAGGGGGAATGTGCCTGACCTGACTACAGACTGTAAGTACTGCTATACTGCATTTGAAGTAATGTTGGTTTAACAGGGTGTGTGTGAATATGGCTATACTACATGTTTTAATACCTGCCATGTCAGTGCTATGTTTATGAGAAAACCCCCAATCTGTAGGGTCATCTGCAGATTGGAAAGTGTGAGGTGCCTTGTGTTCCTTGTGTTACCCACAGAGCACCTATCTTTCAACTGCAGAAAGTAATGTGAGGATTGCAGTCAGTAGATGGTGACAGCTGGGAGAGTTACTGACTTCATATCCCTCATAGGAAATATGTTGCAACAAACCCTGTTACAACAGTAAATGCATGAGGTTAACACAGCAACATGTCAATATTGGCCCTGTGTATGTGCCTCCAGCCACAACTCTGTCCACCTTTGTACATATGTCATGCAGTAAGAGGTGCATATGTGCTGACACCATAATTAGTCACATCATATCTGATAACAAGCCAGTTAGATATCAGAATGCACATGTTATGTATAGTAGGGGTTATATTTTATGACATAACCTGGACATTCTGTGGTTATGTGTACAGTACTGAGGTCTGGTCTGTGGTGGTGGTGCTGTGGTAGCATTGTCACCTCACAGTTAGACGTTGCCCATTCAATTCTCATTTAGAGCATCTTCTGTGTGTCGACATGCGTGAATGGGCGTTCCTTCATTGAAGGTTGTGTGTTAGGCCCGGCAAGCCAGCATGTGAAAGTCTACTGCCAATCATTTCCCCTAACTGGGAAAAGCTGAAAGACACAACGACTGAGGTCTGTGTACTTATGGTGATTGTCGACAGTGTGTGCATTGTTAATATGTACTTTGGCCTGTGTACAGACTGTGGTAGATGTCATTGTTATTGGTCCTCTTCTATCTGATGTTACATGCTGCTCCACTGTATGTTACCCTATTGGCTTACATGTTTGTAGGGCCATGCACACATGTCCCATACAACAGACAGCCATCGGACCACTCTGTGTAGTGGCCCAGTATATGTAAGGTTAGTGTGTGAGTGGCACAGATGAGGACGGTGTTGAACAGATAGTCGATATACTGCAATATTATGCTAGCTTACCAGATGTGGCTGTGGCTGTGTTCACATTGGTTGTGGATATGCACTTTCACACAGGTGTATCATAATCTGTGCTGTGACAAGCCTGTAGAGCCTGCTATATATGCTGGTACATGTGCATTCCCCCATAGAAAATGTAGGCCAATGTTGAGTGAGTCTGCCTGTAACCTGCACAGTGATTTGTTCCATGCCTAGCAACTTAGTGTACTTACCCAGTAAGATGTCACATCCAGACAATTGCCAGATGTACTGCTGCTGGGCCACCATAACAATCATGTATGTCAGACAGAGCAGTGGGATGCTTTACAGATGTATGTCAATATATAGTGGGTAGTACGTGGCCATGGCACCTCTGTACCAGCAGTTATTATGTGTCAGGGCAGACAGGGGTGTGTGAATGAATAACCTATGGGGAAAAATGTGTACCAGTACTTATGAGTTATACCATCTACATGGTTGTTAGCATCCAGATTGTCAGGCTTGGTCCACATGCATACCTCTCAACTGTCACGAATTACTCATTTTTTACTGAGATTTGGGGTCCAAATAATGGGGTGCCATGATTCCCGAGTGGCACCCCTTCATTTCTGATTTTTTTTCTTTATTTTTTTTGCATTGTTTTTATTTTTCGCAGTTTCAGAGCTGACATAATCGTGTGCGATAACGTCAGCTCCATCAGGGCTACCAGCCTGTCGGAATTGAGCTCACACGCATATTTGGATCAAATGCTGTGCGAGCAGGAAGGGCGGGAACAGATGTATTTAAAAGGCTCATTGAAACGGAGACCGGAAAGGATTTATCTTCACTCACTCTGCAAGTGGAATGGAATGGATTTATTTTCGCTCCTGCCTGGATTTATTTTAGAAGGCTCACTCTGCGAGTGAAACGTAAGTAACCTAGCTAATGGTAAGGGTGCGTGTGTGTGTGTGTGTGTGTGTGTGTGTGTATGTGAAAAGTTTAGGGCCATAATGCAAAAAGCCTCAATCCACCCTGATATTGACTACTGGAAGATTCTCATGGGAACAATCACCCCCAGAAGTGTGCAGCAGGGCAAAGAATGAACACTGCAAAGGGGAGTATGGAAGGGTTTGGAACAAACAAAACACAGGCTTGCATTGCAGAGCTTGAATAAAAATGCTTGAAGCTTAGCACAATAAGAATGAAGCCCTGGCTACAACCCATGTGTTCAGTAACTTAGAGAGTAACATATCACTTTTTTCTCTATAAAGTCTGGCTATTAGCACAGTGGACAGAAGCTCTGAATTGTTAATAATCTTGTCCTGTTCCAAGGGTACAGGGACTGAAACTTTCCCTCTTCATTTGCCTACTCTGTGACGTTGACCAAGTCACTTAATGATACAGTGTTTTGAGGCTATTGGGAATTTGAACTAGGCTCTTTAATTGTCTCCTGAACTGCTTGCAAGTAGCTGTCTATGATCATGCTCCATGTCAGACATTTTGTGAGTGTAAAGTTTACTTCAAGGAATATTTGCAGAATGCTATGTGTGGGAGTATGATTGAGAATGCAGTTAAAATAAAGTGTTATATATCTATCAACCTGTGGTCAATAAAAATTATATTTCTAAAGAAACAGCACTGCATTTTTAGCAAGTTCTTAATAGCAAAGTTTTTGCACTACAGCCCAAAGGTAATCTTTATCCACCACTGGGCAAATGCATTTTCTTTGAATGTGGTGTGGGTTTCAATGCTGTTTCAATGAATGTGACTTTCAAGGGCAGAGAAGGTTTAATGCCAAGTCTATTTTCATTGTGACACAGTGTTGCTTTGTTTACCAGATGTTTATTGGTGTTTGTGCATTGGGCTGTAAAATGTAAAAATAAAATCCAAATAGTCATTGTATTAGTAAAGCAGTATGCACACACTAGTGTTTATGGTAAATGGGGTGAAATAGCCAGGGAACATTGGAATGGCTGCAGGGGGACTCTGGTGCCATATTTTGCTTCTCTGTTCTTCAGTTTGTATTTGAAAGTTGGTATCTCACAATTTCATTGGAGTGGGTGGGGCTACATAATTATGTATGCAAATTGTATGTTTATCAGCATAGAGATTTGTACCTACTTTTCATGGACCTTGTCCAGATTTTTGATGTTTCCAGATTGAGAGGTATGTCCACATGTCTTGCACTAAGGGGATCTGTGTATACCTCTGAACTGTCCAGAGTGTGTCACACTGTCCACATATATTGGCCCATATCTCTGCTGTAGTCCACAGGAGCATTACGTGCTAGCAGTGGTACTGTAATATGATGTCCTTAGGATGTCTGTCAGTAGCCAATGCTGCACATGTTGAAAGCAGATTTTACCTCCCACACAGACCATGTCTATGAAGACAATCCCTATTACAGTACAAATAGTCTACACATATACCTGCTATACATACCTGACATCCCCTTGCACTATGAAGTTGGGACTATAGGGGCTGAGGTAGGGCTACACTCCATGTTCAGGACATATGGTGAAAATATATGTATATATAATTATCCAGATATCTATATAGATATATACACATATACATAGCGACATACATAGATGGATATGTATATGTACATAGATATACATATAAACACTCAGATATATACATATACAGAGCAATATATGTCTACCAATATACAGATAGAGATACATATGCACATATACGTATGGATATCTACATATATATTGACAGTAGTAGGTATATCAGAATAGATATGTATGCACATATAGATATCTACATATATACCAACATAACAATCTGTATACATATATAGCTATATATACACATATATCTATATATAATATACATATATCTATATATATATGTATATCTATATATACATATATGTATATATATATATATATATATATATATATATATATGTACATATGAAGAGATGTAAACATGGCCATATATATGTAGCATTATACAGATGTGTATACAGACATATGTATGAGTATTCATGTGTGCGTACATGTAGACATATATAGACCTATTATATATATATATAAAACCATATTCCTGTCATGTGTAAACCTCATGGTTGTGTATACCCTCCCAGATGTATCTCACTGTATGTATCTGCAATGTGTACATTATGATAAAACAACATATGTGATGCAACAATCATATTAATAACAAAGACTACACAATTTAGGAAGTAAAGGCAATTGTTCAATACTATGCAATATGTGTATTGACAGTTATAATGGTAAAACAATAGCTGTCTTCATTGTGGTCATGGTGTAGTGGTCAAGTGTTGTGACTGTAGTGTTCAGGGTCCTGGGTTCAAGACCTGCAAGAGCTGTTCATTTTGTTGCTGGGCAGAGCAAGGGCTGTCAGATACAGAGTGGTTAAGGTGGTTTTGAGCGGCTTTAAGCAGGTTTGCTCGGGTTTGTGTGAAGCTAAGTGGTGCTAAGTTATGGGTAAACGTGCAGGTGCTTACACAGTGTAGGCATCACTTACCAGTGTGAAAATCAGCTTAGCTGTTATATTGGAGCAGTGTTGATGCCTGCTAAGCAAGGCTTAGCCCTGGTAACCAGTTCTCACCAACCAGTCTGATAACATAGCAGGATACTCACATCTATAAGTGTATGTAATGCCGTGTACAATACATGTGCCTACATTCTGTCATTACAGTAGCAAGGGGTGTGAGTGTCATTTGTGGGACACAGATGTATATGTGGCCTGTACAGCACTGTTATCTCTGTGAAGGTGTTACATACAGGGTATTAGGCCAGTGTACATGCTGTCACACTGGCATGTAGTGTATCATGGCAGTACTACTGTTGACAGTGTTTACCCAGACAAGAGCAGAGTGCTAAATGTAGTACTGACAACAGGCACACCTGCAGGCATAGCTGGACACTGAGGCCTCCCTGTTGTAACCCTACTGTGTGAGCTGTGTCACAGTATATACCCCTTACTGGGTAATGATCCGACATGTGGAATGTAACTGTAGACTACCGTCTGTACAGCACATGTTAGTGAGAGCTTCTGACATGTAATTATGGCATACATATTGTTGGCAAATGTCTATATGTCAACACACTCATCCTACTGCATAGTTACTTGCCAACCTGATGAATGTCAGTCCATGTACAGATGTGCAGATGGCAGGTATCCAGCTGGGATATGGGCAGGCAACCTAAGCTTGATTGTTACTGACATGTCTGCCCAGCTGTGTAAGAACTGGCACATATAGGAGATGTCACCCTATACGCACCATATGCCATGGGTACCACCACTACACTACCACAGTTAACAGAACATGGTTGGGTACAGGTATTCATCACAGACACTAACCATGTGTTGTAATGCATGTTGCATACATGGCAACTTTATCACCTCAGTGGCCATGTGCAGGAGGCACCTGGAGGATTGGCTGATGCATGTCATTTTCACCCTGAGAGTCACCACAGTAGTAACTGTTGATAGATTGCCTGCTGTCACCTGGCAGGTGGCAGGATACCACTGTACACACAAAGTCTACACAACCCATCTCCCCTTGGACAATAGCTAGGTACATGTCTATGACCACCTGCAGCGATGCACCTCTGTAGTGACACATAGCAGAGATAAGCCCTGGTATCTCAGATGTGTGTCTGCCTGTTACATTTCTGTTAATGTGTATATGAAGGTATGTCACACTACATATTGTTCATATACACCCATTACATCCTCCATTAGCATACTATTCATATCTGGAGATGTTCTGCATGTAACATGCAACCTGGGACACACCTCACCCTAAACGCTGTGTGGTTTTTATAATGTCAGCCACACAGTTCAGTATCACTACATAGCTAGGTAGGGGTTGAGTCCCAGTGTTTCCAAATAACAGTGTGCATGTATGTGGGTGGGTTTACATCAGGTTGCAGGGTATACATGCCTCAGTGGGTCACCTGTCCATGTGGCACACGCAATAACTGTTTTAGTAACCTGTAACATGTGTTCAACTGTACCCCTGATATGTCACAGCTATGTTGTCACCACAGTGCCATAACCTGTTTTGGAATATGACTGCAGACCATCCTCATGCTGACACATGTACACCTACAACACAAATGGATAACATTATGGAGACCACAACCAACCAGTGTTACTAGCAGCTATAATGCATCATTGCTGGATAGCTACACTACCTGCCATATATGTATTACACTTTACTTCTTACAACATGTTACACTGCAGTATTGTGGTACACTGTAGTACAGTCACCTTGTGCATCAGAACCATATTAGCCTGTCCCTGCACTGATGATATGGATGACAGGGATGTGGCACAGGTATCATCATATGCACATGGTGTGATGTTGGCTTGCCAGAGGGCGGGGGTGGGCCATACATTTGGCACCATGTGTGTGGGTGAGGGGTGTACTGCGTTGAGCTGGGTGTGGTGCTGTAGTGTGTGTAGGTATGGGGTTGCCCTAGGTGTGTTTGTATAATGTGTGGGTATGCATGCACACAGTTCTGCCATGTGGCCGCCCTACACAGGTGTTTATGGACAGCTGCAGACTATACCTGGCAGAGTGTACAGTTTACTGCCTCTAGCTATGGACATGTGATCTTTGCCTGCCAGGGGTTCCATGCGCATGTCCAGGTACAGGCCTCGATGTGCTACTCTCACCTGCTGATGACAAATGTCTGCTGGTACAAGGCCCCTCCTGGGACTGGCCAAGACCACATGCACGTGGCCTGCTGTGATGTGGACAGCACCCACCCTGCACTGCCAGGGCTGGTACTGCCACAACGGGAGCCCCTTGGTGTTCTAGCATGTCCACGTTCACTTCCAGATGTTGGTGTTACTGGCCCACGTCCAGATGGCCATTACCGCATCCCCACCACATGTTGAAGCATGGACACACCACGGCCAATGAGGGCCATCATCTCATCAAGCCATCTATCCATGAGCTTGGTATAAGCACAAATGGCACTAGACAGTTCACGGATGTTGTCGCTTACAGATGTGAGAGCAGCACACTGCAACCTCAGGCCATATCTGGTGTAATGTTCCATATGTGCCTGTGCTGCTATGACAGCCTGAAACATCCACCTGCTGGTACCAGCTATGTCCCCTCTGCCAGGAACATGATATCCAGTGGCCCTACCAAGAGCACCCTGGGACATCCACCTATGTGATGCCCTGCCAGACATCCAGCTATGCCTGCTGTGACTGGACACAGTAGGCATGGTTACCACACTTTCCTGTGCACTGCCAACAAACACCAGCTGTCCCTCCACTATGGCCACTGGTGATGGGGTGTGCCTAGGCACTGAAACTGTGTGCGGGGTTGGGGTGGCTAAAAGGAGGGTGTCAAATGTTGGTGCAGTGTCGGCCCCTTACAACCCCACCTGTGCCTCAACAGTACTATCATCATCTTCGGTATCTGTATGGACACTGACCTCAGATTGCATGCAGTAAAGACCCTGACCCACCTTGCCACCTGTGGGGAAAACAATAAACACACTGTAAAACCTGTACAGCATTGCCTAACAGTACACACACACACACACACACACACACACACACACACACACACACACACACACACACACACACACACACACCCATTAGACCTACCTGTCCATGGCTTTACAGACAGTCCCATGTGTATGTCCATGTGGTACCCCATCCTGCATCACACTTAACATACACACATTGATACCACTCATTAACATATCAGTCCTCTAAATGCCTACACAAGTGGTCACCCCAAAAGACCTGTTACTACATTACCTGCCAGACCTGTGTGTAGTGGTTTTACATGGCCTCACTGCTGTCATTCATTATGCACCCTCTGAATGTCAGGACATCATGAACATGGCCCCTATATGTGTGCACTACTATGTTCTATCCATAATATCATGCACTGGTGTGGCATGTGTATGTAATGCTCAGTACATGCCAGATATGCTGCTCATTCAGCCTATTATGTGACAACAGTAATATATCTGGACACTCCCTGGTGTTGACAAGTACTTCCCCAATGCATCTATAATGCTGCATACATGGGTTGTAGGTGACCTCTCTAATGAATGCGATATTAAGGGTGTACCTGGTGTCTACCTTCCCTGTCGATGCCTGTTCCATGCTACAGACCATATTATACTATCAGCTGTCCTGAGATTACACACATGGCAGATATTCCTGGTGTGTAATGTGGCAGTCCATGTCCATGTATTGCATGGTCCAAAAGGGAGGTACTGCTGTAAGAACACCTCACAATCTCACATGTGCATATATGGCCACCCACACAACACACACACATGCACACACGCATCCTACATGTATCAACCTCTCTCCACTTCACAGATTGACCCTACAGACTAACTAACTGACCACCAGGACATGCACACACACACACACACACACACACACACACACACACACACACACACACACACACACACACACACACACACACATACAGTTAAGGTTCCATAATGATAGTACACACAGTCCTCCTATTACCCATCTGTCAACATGCAGAACATATAGTACACAACAGCATACAGTTCAGCTATAGTCAATCCATGCTAGCAACAGTATACATGTGTGTGATGCATGTGCTGTGTCACTAGGTGATGCCCCTTCCTTTGGATACCACTGCACCCATGTACACAGTATTGCTGTACACCTGTTCTGCACCCTGCCATGTACTGTGCACCACACCTCGCAGGTGTATAACCCATTGTAGAATTGGTTGTACTGTGTCAATTATGTCAGCTTTAATGCTCACAGCCCCTATGTTTTTCAGCAACACATACCTGGGATGATATGTGGACAGATGTCATTTGTGAATGCCTGATATCTGATTTACAGCTCTCAACATCAGCGGACCATGTATGACCAATCCAATACTCTTACACTAACAACCATCAGAGCATACCATGGCTATGGGGGGTGTACACACCCTTCCTGATATGATGCACCCATCCATGATCTGCATTGGGACCACATCATTGCATATATTAACAGTACAAGTGCCCGATATAGTTTCATAGTTTCATAGTTTAGTACTAGGCTATCTGCCCTGGGGCATTTATAAGCCTAGCCATAGTGATGTGGCTTTCGCCACCCCATGTAATGGTACAAAAGTGTACAGAATAGATTCAGAATACTGTGCCTCTGTCTAGTAGTGACACAGTGAAGACCCCCTTACATAATAAAATTAGTTTACTGTGCCTCTGTCTAGTAGTGACACAGAGATGACCCCTGGGGTAAACCTATGATCTCTCATCCACTCGTCAAGATTTCTCTTGAAGAGAGTCAGTGAGGGGTTCTGCCTAACATGAACTGGGATTCTGTTCCAGAGTATGGGAAGCCTCTGAGTTATGAATCTGTCCCTCCAGCATGTCCTATTCATATTTGTGCTGAGGTTTAAATCTTTAGCTCTCGTGGTTCTGATGGATTTGGATTTTTTGAGGTGGAGCATGTCCATCAATTCCTGATTGGACATGGCCTTGTACGTCAGGCACAGATCACCTCTGAGTAGGCGGTATGCTACTGAATAGAGCTGGAGTTTCTTTAGTCTGGCAGCATATGACATATGTTGGAGACCCTTGGTCCTCTTGGTGAGGTACTTTTGGGGTCTCTCTAGCTGTTGCAAGTGCCGGGTGAAGTACATACCAAATGGGGCATTGTACTCAATCATGGGCCTGATAAGGGAGGAGTATAGAGGTACAATGACCTCCTTTGATCTGGATGTGAATCCCTTCATGATAAGGTGGGCAAGGTAGAAAGTCTTTCTAACCACTTTGGCAACGTGGGTGTCAAATGAGAGGTCACTATCGACTTGGGTCCCCAGGTCTCTGATTACTTTTTCCGTACTCAGTGGGTTACTGGCTATGTGATAATTTGTGGGTACTTTATTTTTCCCAAAGGGGATGACTATACATTTTTTGGCATTTAGTTTAAGGCCATGACTCCGGCACCAGTTGTCCGTTTCAGTGAGGCCTTTCTGTAGGATGTATGTGTCAGCTGGTGTATCGACTATGGCACCTAGTTTGCAGTCATCTGCAAACTTTGTCAGCCACAACCCTCCCATGTTTGCTTTCATATCTGAGAAATAAATGCCGAACAAGAGGGGTCCCAGGACAGAGCCCTGTGGGACACCACTTGTGACTGGCTTTGAGTCTGACATGGCTCCAGCGATTTTGACTTTATGGGTTCTATCCTTTAGCCAGTTTGCAACCCATCTTGTGACATATGGATTTACATTTAAGCTGTTGAGCTTGTCTATGATGCCAGAGTGGGGTATTGTGTCGAAAGCTTTAGCCAAGTCCAGGTAGGCTGTATGGACTGCCTTGCCCTCGTCAATGGCTCTAGTGACTGTTTCAAAAAAGTCAACCAGGTTCAAAAGGCAGGATCTGCCCTTTACAAAGCCGAACTGGGTGGGATCAAGTGTCTGTAAGTCCCCAATGTCTCTGTTTATGAGTTCCATAATGATTCTTTCCATAGCTTTGCAGACCAGGCTGGTTAAGCTTATGGGGCAGTAGTTACCAGGGTCTGTAGAGGTGCCTCCTTTGTGGAGTGGGACTACTATTGCTGTACGCCAGTGTTCAGGTACATATCCTGTAGTAAGGCTAAGGTTAAATAGCATTTTTATGTGCGGGTTTAGCTCCTCTTGGAGTTCATGTAGCACGCAACCCGGGATACCGTCAGGTCCCATTGATGCCGTGTTTTTAACTTTGCTGAGGGCGGTTCTCACCTGGACATCTGAGATGACAGAGAGGTTACATTCAGCTGGGATAAGTATTTCTTCTTTTGGGGGTGAGGGAGGGGAGAAATTTGCACTGAACCTGTCTGCCAGAATGTTGGCAATATCTGTGGGTTCAGTGTATTTTTTGTTATTGTGAACTAACTCTGAACATATCTGAGGGTTTCCACCCAGGTTTCTAACATAGCAGAAGAAGGCCTTGTGGTTATCTTTAGTGTCCATAGCGATTTTTCTCTCAAACTTGGCCTTGGATGTTTTTATGAGAGAACGTAGCTTTCTACTAGTGCTGGTCAGAGATTCCTTCTCTTTACGGGATTTTGCTCTGTCGTGCAGTAGCTTCCTTCTTTTGTTATACAATTTGTTTATGGCTGGGGTCCACCAAACAGGATGCCTGCCCTTGGTGGAGAGGGTCTTGGTTTTATTTGGGATTGCATGATTCATGCATTCTTAGAGATGTCCGTAGAAAGCATTTGTGAAGGATTCTGCATTGTGGGATGTGGTTTCCACTGACCCAGTGGACTTAAAGGATACCATCTCAGTTTTAAGAAGTGTAAAGTCGGCTTTTGAGAAGTTTTTCACTGTAGTCTTTTGTGTTGGGGGTGGAGGTGGGATATGTATATCCAGGATGATTAGTTTGTGGTCAGATCTCACTAGTGAGGGGTATACTTCCGGTGTGGAGCACTTTGTCCCCATGTTTGTGATGATCAGGTCTAGTATATTATTTCCCCTTGTGGGAGAGGTGACTAGCTGTTCCATTGCATTTGAATTTATGAATTCCAGGAACCTTTGGGCTAGGGTGTTTGGGCTAGAATAATGCACCCAGTCTATGTTAGGGTAGTTGAAGTCTCCCAATATGATGGTGTTTGGTGATACATTCATATCCTCCAATGTCTTCAGGAAGGCTGAATGGGGTTCCTGAGATTGGGAGGGTGGTCTGTAACATGCTACCAGTTGTATAGCAGTTTTGCCTATGGTTAGTTGCACCTGGATGGTCTCTGATGCTTCATGTGTTGCCACTAACCTGGAGGTGTGGGTGTCCTTGATGAATATGGACACTCCCCCTCCCTTTTTGGTTTGGCCCGAGTTTTGGGGACGAAAAGCATGATACGAGGTATAGCCTGGTAGTGCTGGGGTGCTCTCAGGAGCCTTGAACCAGGTTTCAATTACTGCACAGACATCGATGTTCTCCATACTGAGGAGTGCTTCGAGAGCCTGCATCTTGAGATTTAGACTTCTGGCATTGAGCAGCATTACCCTTAATTTTTTTCCGTTTTTGTTTACTAAGAAGGTGGGTTTGTCTTTTGAGCCTTGCCTAAAAAAGGCACTATAGGGGTGGCAAGTGCCTTAGCCAATATCCGGAAGCCCAGTGGTGACAGATGCAAGCCGTCACTTGCGAAGCAGAGTGGCTTGTCCAGCATGTCATCCCAAGCAGACAGACATTGGATCCCCCTAGAATGACACCAGTATTTGAGCCAATTATTAAAGCTGATCATTTTGTCTTTGTATTGTGGCATCATTATTAGTGAGGGCAAGATGCTGCTCACGGTCAGGGTCATACCAGCCTGGGCTACATAATCAGAGAGCTCCTCTATGTCTCTTTTCATGTAGTCCAGGGAGGTACGTCTCAGGTCATTCACGCTGGCATGGACAATGACGGAGTCATATTTGTACTTGCTTTGAAGTGAACTGAGTGTGTGTGTTATGTGGCAGATCCTAGCTCCTGATAGGCAGCTCACCGTTACCCTCTCCTTGTTCAGCCTGGTAAGCGGAACGTCAGTGTGTCTGACTATAGAGTCACCTATTACTAGTGTATCAGGCATGGTGTTTGGCCTTAAGGGCTGTGATTGTTTGACACACTGATTCATTGAAATATGTGTTGCATGTGTTATGTTTTGAGGTGGTGGATTTTTGGGTGTCTGCTTTGGGAGCCTCTGTTGTTTTGGTAAAATTTTTGTTAGAGCCTCCGAGTATGTCTTTGTGTTATTATGTGTTTGGTTTGCAGTTGTGGTAGGTCTATGTGGGACTGGGTTTGGTGTGTGTGTGGTTACCCTCTCCTCCTGTCTGGTCTTGCCAGTCCTGAGTTGAGAGAGTTCAGCCTCCAGTTTGGCTATATAGTTGCACCTCTCACATGTATTTGTGTTTGTTGGGAGGAGGAGAGGGTGGTCTGTGTACATGAGACAACTGTAGCATTGTCTCAAGATTCCCAGTTTAACCAGCTTAACCGGAGAGGATACTAGCAATCTACCACTCAACATGCTAGAATATTATAAGGGAGTGCTGTGCCTTTAAGGGAAGTGGGTACTCACAGGGGTGGTAGGTGGATGTAGTGCTTACTTTAGTTAGCGAGTGCTTACTTAGAAGAGAGGTTTTGAGAACAAGTGCTAGGCTTATAATAAAGTGAGTAGACTGATTATTATAAGAGTAGAGCTTTCTTAAGGGGAAAATTTGAAGAGCAGACTTGGCGGAGCCAGAAAAAGTTTAACCTTGTTTAACCAGCACTGCGCTATGCGCACAGACACGCAAAGCCGTGCAAACACGGATTTTAAACAGGGAACTTCAAAAGAGCTAGAAATGGTCCAAAACAATCAATTACTACAAGCTCTTGTGCTGAGGTCACTCCTTCAGGGACAGATAGGCTGCTCAAGGCTCCCCACTCCCACTGGTGAGCAAAGAAACTTCCTTCTATCCAAGTAAGGCAATGGACAACACAGGAACTACACCACAGCCCAGAATACAGCAAAGCCACTAGTCGAGGAGAGGTGGGAAAACAAGGATATTTTTTTGGGTTTTTTTGTTTTTGAGATAGAAAGCACACAGAAATGCAGGAAACAGTAATAAATCAGTTACACAGGCTAGCACACTTTAGTGGGCAGCCTCAACAGTTAAATTTAACAAACAAACAACTTTCGACCAATTTTCGACTAAATGAAACTTTAAGTGCAAATAATATATAATACAACAAACAGTTAAAAAAACAGTTTAAGCTTGTTCAAAGTAAGCAAGAGAAGGGATCTCAGGTAAAAAAACAGCAAAAAATACTTATGTGACATATGTCCTGTACTTTCACATGCAGTGTCTACGGAATGTGTTAAGTGTGTGGATGCTGACCGCAATGAATACACTCTGTGTGGGCATATGTGTGCTATGATGGTTTGACGCACCTCTTGATGTTTGTACTACAGCAGTCACTACTCCTGGCAGGGTATACCAGTGTGGGCCATCTGCAATTGCCAGTGTATGTTCAGTCTACCTTACACATGTCCCCCTGCTCTTCATGATTGCAAGGTCTACACATGTGCACATCATATATGTTTGGGCTTCAATTATGCAATACATGTGGGCCCTTATGTACTCCAGAGGCCAGTGTATGTAAAAGTGGTATATGGTCCTGTATTATTGAGTCTAGGCTGTTACAACATGTGGGGTTATCAGGGGTAAGCTGCCTTAAGGTATCTGGATGTACATTACCATACAATCTTCCTTGGGAAAATGCAGGCCTACTGCCTCCTGCCATACAGACTGTTCTGTTTGTCAGTGTGCTTGTGATGGTGTCAGTTATGCCTTGTTATGAAACAGTTACATCCCATTGTGTCAACCAAGGTCTTTAACTCCTAGGGATTGTGTTCAGAGTGTAGAGGCTGCTGAACTATACATCTGCATTACTTACTGTTGATTGTTTGGTATCCTGTGGCCCAGTCTGTCTTTACTATTGTTCTACTTGAAGTCCGCGGCCTGGATAGCAACATTTGTAAACCTTTCCAGACTACTGTATTAGTATAACTGTTTCACTGTTTCAGGGCTATTGCATTACTCTGTTTATATGTCCTACCTTCTACCTTCACACACTCTCACCCTATATACTCCATATCCACATACATAAATCCAATAACCTATCCTTCCCAATGTCTAAGCCTCCCACGCCATTTCATGTCTTACTCTATTCCACTCTTTTACCACTTCCACTTCTTACTTTTGTCTATTTACTCTCCTCCTATGAGCACACACTCCATCCTCACATTCATTACCCCAATCAACAAACCAGCTCTCCAGCTGTACCAGTCCTGCTTAACCATGCAAACATAACATGCTCACCCAGCTACCTACTTGCCAAATATCATAGAATACTACACATTAAATATAACACACTATATATCAGAAGACTGCTAGTTCTATACAGCAGGTTCCCTAACCCAAACTATCTAGGACTACTCCTTTCATTAAAGGATGGTGATATTCACCTTAATCCTGGCCCAACAACAACTCCCATCATTCTACATAACCACAATCAGTCTACTAATTATCCCCTTACTAAATCATCTATTTATCTCCTACTAGCTCATCTTAATATACGTAGCATTAACAACAAAGTAACCCAACTCCAAGCTCTATTAGAAGTCTACTCCTTCGACATTATCTGCCTAACAGAGACATGGCTAAAACCTGTTATCAAAGGCAATGAAATTATCCCACCTGGATATAATATCCTAAGAATTGATCGAATAGCCAAGAAGGGTGGTGGGGTTGCTATTCTATTTAAATCTGGCTTAAAGCTAACCACATATAACTGTAATTTACCTCTAGCTTCCAATGCTGAGATTCTCATATCTAAACTTGAACTTAACAATGCCAAATCGATCTATATTATCTGTATGTACCTACCTCTTGGAAACAACAAAGACACCTTAGAAATGATCCTTTGCTGGCTAGCCCAACACCTACCCCAAAAACCATAATCCTAGGTGATGTAAATATAGAATGGAACTCCTACTGTAGCAGCTTCCCTACCACTCATATTAACCTATATGTTTTTTCTCAAACTATTACCTCCCCTACCAGAATAAATAACACTAACAAGAAAGAAAGCATATTAGACTGTATTCTTACAAACAATCATGCTCACATCTATAATTCTGGAACCCTCCCTGATGATATAAGTGACCACTCACTTACCTACATCATCAGACATAAAACCAATGCTCACATCCCACCCTCTATTAGAAATATCAGATCCAAAAAAAATGTAACCCTGATCTATTCCAAATGGAACTAAGAGCATGCAATTGGGTTCCCTTAAAACACCTCCCTTTAGATGAAGCTGTTATTTTTTTTAATTCTACCTTCCTTTCCATTCTCAATCACCACACTCCAACCAGATCTATTAGAATTAAGGCCAATTCTGCCCCATGGCTATCCAATGAAACCAAACATAAAATTCAACTCAAAATAAATATTGGAACAAATAGAGAATGACTAAAAACCTAGTAGACCAACAAACCTTTAGAATGATAAGAAATGACACTAAGAAAGCTATACTATCTGATAAACAGAACTATTACCTACAATTCCAACAACCTAATCATAACAATCCACAAAAATTTTGGGCCAGCATTAACCAGCTACTCCACCCAGGGAAATCTATTACTCCCAACCCTCAGAATACTGACCAGGAAAATCCCATTCAAACAGCTAATACCGTCAATACCTTCTTTACAGATGCTATCCAGACACTAGCTAGTCAACTATCACCTAATACAGTCACTCTACCTTCCTTTACTTCAACCCCACCTCCTCCTTTTCAATTTAAACCTGTGCAAACCACATTTATTCGAAACCTTTTAAATAAACTGAAACCATGCTCTCCCTCAGCAGACCAACTGCCTTCTGAATACCTACAGTTATCAGCTACAGCTATTGCCTACTCAATTTCCATACTGATCAATAGAACCATTACTGAAGGTCACATCCCTACCTTATGGAAAGTCTCCCACATAATCCCCCTCCATAAAGGTGGCCACTTCACTGAGCTCTCAAACTACTGCCCCATTACCCTACTTTCTCCTTTAGCTAAGATCATGGAGAAATGTATCCACAGGCAATTACTCAACCACTTAATTGACAATAACTTACTTTCCAACTGTCAACATGGCTTCAGACCATCACACAGCACTACTACTGCCCTCCTTTCCTTTACTGATTGCATTAACAGTAACTGCAACTGTAATTATCTTTCTTCTGCTCTATTTATCAACCTGTATAAAGCATTTGACATGGCAAATCACCAGATTCTTATAAACATACTACAATCTCTATCATTAGACCCTCTTTCTATCAAATGGTTCCAGTCCTACCCTGATAAACGACAGCCGGTAGTATTATGGCATAACACTCTATCCACCCACCTACCCATTATCTTAGGTGTTCCTTAGGGGTCAATACTAGGACCTCTTCTCCATATTTATTAACGACCTTCATCTTTCCATCCCCCAAGCCACATGCATACAGTATGCTGATGACTCCACACTGATATGAACAGCTACTTCCATCCAAGACCTTCACTCTTTTACTCAAAAGGTATTTAACATAGTTGAGCAATGGTTCACACAATGCTGTCTTCTATTGAATCCAAAAAAAACCCAAACTCCTCCTCTTCAATCCTACTCAAAAGTCATCTCCTCTTAATTTCTCTGTGACATCTACCAATGGGACTATATTATCCCCTGATCTTACAACCAAATTACTTGGTATCACCATTGATAATAATCTCAACTATGACATCCATATCAACAATGCTATAAAGGCTGTCAACAAAAAACTTGGCACTCTCTATAGGATTAACCCTTCCTTTCCCCTACAACTAAAACTACAATAGCTCACACTCATCTAATCTCTACGCTCTTCTATGTCTCAACCATTTTCATCAATCTATCCAAGAATAACTTCAGTAAATTGGAAGTGTCATACAATAACATTGCCAGATTTGCCACAGGTAACCCATATAGAACCCACCATTGCATAAACTTAAAGCATCTAGGATGGCTGGAACTACAAAACCTGATTAAATTCTACCAACTAACCATTGCCTATAACATTCTTTATAACCCTTCCAATACTCCAATGTTATCTACCCTCATCACCCCCTATAGAAATCTGAGGTCCTTAAGATCAGCAGACAAACTGCTTGTACATACCTCTAAACCTAAAAATAGAGCTGGGGATTCTCTCTTCTCTAACGCTGTTGGAAAATCCTGGAATCTTCTCCCGAGAGACCTCACCTCACTCTCTTCTTTACCACTCTTCAAAAATAGACTTAAACTTTACCTTAAAACACACTGGCTATGTCCTTGTACCAAACCTGACTAGTCATCTATCTTTTCAAACTGGCCTTTCCCTATCCATTACTTCTCACCTACTGTTATACCTTCCTATTACTATTTTTTTATCATCTCTCTCTATATTACATTACTTCTATGCTCTGTGGATACTGTTTTTTTAAGTAAATACTTCATCAATACCACTTCAACATTAACTTCTTTTTACTATTGACTTTACCTGTATAATGCATTTAACCTGTGAAATACACTGTTATCATTCTTGCCCACATTGAATATTCTATGCTAACCTGTATGTTGTACTACATATGTTACTGTTGTATAAATATTTTGTCCTATTTGTTATTGTTATTATAGTTGTATCTCTTTGTTTATGTCTTGGAGCTTATCTCCCAGGGCCTCTACTGAAAATGGACATATAGCCAGTTAGACTAGCCCAGTCAACAAATGTAAAATAAAAAAATAAAATAAAAATATGGATGTCTTTGTCTAAACAGCTATATGACATGGAATATACAACTGCAATAGTACACAAATAAAGCTTAATAGTACACAAATAAAGCTTTCCCAGGTATGTAAACCTGTATGTGGTGTTATATCCTTTGACCTCTCTGTGGGTATATGTTGCAGGCAACGATTGTCATTTGTATGGATGGCTCATACAGCACCCAGTTGGTAAGGTGGTCACTGTAGGTATAGTGGCTGTTCCATATTGTGTGCACCTTCTACATATGTATCTTACTATACATATCTCTGCGTGTGTATGTGTAGTTACATATATATGCTTATCTGTATCTGCATATATGTGTCTCTGTATATGTATCCTAGGAGTGTTGATTGCTTCCACATTGTACATTCCCTATGGGAGCTGGACTGTACTGCATTATATGTTACTAATACCAGCTTGACATCATACAGGTGGGATGGAGTACTGTTAACATCTTGTGCCCGTGTCATGTCAGGTCCTAGTTATGGGATCTGCAACAGTTGGTAGTGTATTGCAGGGCAGACATGTTTGGCTGTGGTGGGGATACCTATTCGTATAAGACGTATGTTGTTTGGGGCCTCTCAACCCCATTAACGGTGCAAGTGGACATATGTTTTTGCTATGTTTCCATTTTTATCTATAGATGTATGTCCGTCTAAATATATATATATATATATATATATATATATATATATATATATATATATATATATATATACTTACATATATATAAATTGTTGTATATATATATATATATATATATATATATATATATATACACATATAGATGTAGACATATATATCTATAGATGTATGCATATGTATGTATATATGTTTTTATATATATATATATATATATATATATATATATTTATATATATATATATATATATATATATATATATATATATATAGCTGCATATATAGATATGTTATGTCTATTTATATATTGTTGAATGACTAGGCTGGATGATATGTTTGTGAAAACATCAGGGTTATGTATATCTGACATGGCTTAGTGGTAAATCACTTTGGCTATGGTGTGCAGTGTCCTGGGGTTGAGCCTTGTAGAGGCTGTTTATTTTGTTGCTGGGCAGAACAGGGGCCGTTGGATACAGAGTGATTAAGGCACTTTTGAACAGTTGTAAGCGTGTTTGCGTGGGCTTGCATGGAGGTAAGCACTGCTAAATTCTGGTTGCAGTTTTTTATACTCAGTTAGCTTCTAAATTGCTTAACCTGTGTAGGCATTGCTTACCCCCATGCAAACAGGTGTAAAACCACTTACTGCTGCTTAAAAGTGCTTACTCCCACTTACCCCCGCACTAATTTCTTTAAAAGAAAAGAAAAAAGGGTTGATAGAAAAGTGGTGAAAAAGGGGCACAAAGAGGGAAAGACTGTAGGGAAAATAGCTAGGGACATGCAGGAAGGGTGTAGGGAAGGTCCGTAGATGACCATTTCTTCTACAGCAACAGGGGAGTATATACACTAAATTTGGAGGTAGAGTTGGACACTGAAACTCCTGAGAGAGGGTTGAGGACAACAATAATATGTTGTGATGCCAATTAGACCAGATTACATGTGTCCAGTGGACACGTGTGCAAAATGGACAGCTATGTATGGGGTGAGATTTTTTTTTTTTTTGGAAAAGATTACCCTTTTTTTTTCAGGAGAGACTGGGATGTTGGGGAAGGATAGTAGGTATATTTGGGGAGGTAGGTTGGGTAGGTAAAGAGACAAGACAAACAAGACACATACAGGGGCGGTATATGACACATGTGGGGGTAAACACCTTGATGGGGAGGGGTGTTGGGAAATCGGAAGCCCATAAGCCCCCTAGTGGAAACAGTGGGACTGAGATCACCACCCATGGGGTGTCACCACTGCACCTTCACAGTCCCAAAGGTGGCTGTGCTGGGGGCTGAGTCACAGAGCCAGGCTGACCCTCTAGTTCTGATACACAGCCCTCGAGCTGGCGTAGTAGATCTCTGACCTCCCTGCTACTCACCACAACCTGGACCTGCTGATGGGTGACAGGTTTCTGTCTGCGCCTTCTCCCAGATGGGAGACGATCCCCATCCCCTGAGGCAGTTCCACCCAAAGGCGGTGCAGGACCAATGGATAAGGAGGTCCCGGGTTGGGCCCCAGACACGCTGGTGCCCGGTGCCTTGGCCAGCTGAGGGGGGACAGGTGAGTCCGCTGGGACCGGCCTTCCGAAAAGTGCTATAGTCTTTAGATTTTATCATCATATGTAGGTTAGTAATAGTCAGCACATTCCAGGGTTAGGTATAACAGCATGAATAGATATGCCCATTAACCCAGACAGCAGATACGGAACAGTTGCATAGCAAACCGAACACATGCATATATGGGACCACAGTGGTAATAACAACAGCACGCAGGTACATTGATGGCACCATGCCACCAATGTTGGAATAATTCAATATAGCACATGCAAGGAAACACATTTAAATATATATCACCCAATAGGACATAATCAGAAGAGTGGAGTCACTACATACCAGTTGAGGTGAGTATGTAGTTTATTGTTGGAGATATGGTGTGGGGCGGGGATGTCAATTAACAACTTGTATATTCCTGTAGTCCACATTACTTTCCTAGTCAGTGCTGTTATCTGTACCTTACATGTATTACTGCACTACCCTACAACCTTAGTTTCGACAGTGATATGGCTGTCATCATCATTATAAATGAACAGGTTTTACCTGTAGTATACACCACTTAGCTGGTATACCAATGGAGGGAATGTTTGTTAACACTAACTGTTTCTACATATACTCCCAGATTCCGGGTTGATGTTGTGCACATAGCTATCCAACTCTTTCTGCACAGACTCTGGCAATGTCTTGACCACATGCAGGTGTACCAGGACATATCTAGACTATTGCACTCTTCAACCTTCAGTGACTTACCACTCACATATACATACTTTCCTACACAGTTATATTATGTAGCACAGTGTGGGTGACAGTGATCAGTGATACTTTATTATTCAGAGCAACTGCAACACTCACAATTCCATACAATACCAGACTACACAGTACAAGTACAGGGTATCAAGGTTTTTGTTTCATGGCACAGTGTTCGTATCCAATGTACCTGTGGGAGCAATGTTTGTTAGCACTACCTGAATCCTGCCACATAAAGTTCCAGATCACACAATAGTATTATGCACATACATCTCACTCTGTTACTGTACACACTCTGGTCACAGCGTGACAACATATGGGTGTAGATAGGACATACTTGGCTTATTACTCTCATAACAGTTTCAGGAGTTGCAAGAGTGACAGGTTTGTTCTCATAGATGTGTGACAATCAGTTGTATTCCCTGTTTGCTGCCTAAACATCTGAGATCATCCCACAGATTTCCCAGGGGGACAGGGTGACAGGCAGCAAATATGGCACCATATAGTGGACATTCTGGTCTTATCTGTACAGTATGATTCTGTATGCAGCCTACTTCAACTCCCAGGATTCAGACCATGCTGTGTCTCCTACAACGTAAACACTGTTGATCAGAGTTCTGTACACAATATAGATATTGCTGTATATCTCCTATCTTCTTTCTGTCTTATAAATCTCCTGTGGTTTTGCATTCTGACCTTATATTACAACACTCTTATGCAGGATTTCCTAGACAGTTATATTTTGTAGGGATGTGTGGGTGACAGTGATGAGTAATACCTTATTATTCAGAGCAACTGCATCAGTCACAATGCCATACAATACCAAAGTAAACAGTAGTAGTACAAGGTATCATTTTTTTATTTCTGGGCACAGTGTTGGTATCTGACAGACCTGTGGGAGAATTTTTTGTTAGCACTACCTGAATGTTGCCACACACAGAACCAGATTCCAAATGTTCTATTATGCACATACATCTCACTCTGTTACTGTACACACTCTGTCCTCAGCTTGGCAACATGTGGGTGTAAATATGACATATGTGGCTTCTTAGTCTCATAAGGTTTTGGGGAGTTGCTAGTGTGCCAGCTTTGTTCTCATAGATGTGTGTCAATCAGTTGTATTTCCTGCTTGCTGCCTATACATCTGGGATCATCCCATTGATTTCCCAGGGGATCAGGTTGACAGGCAACAGATATGGGCCACTTTACTGGACATTCTGGACATATCTGTACAGTTGTGGGGTATGATTCTGTATGCAGACTACTATCACTGCCAGTATTCGAACCATGGCTGTGTGTGCTAAAAATACAACAGTTCATGTCTCAGTTGCATGTGCTATTCAGGTTTTGTTGTCTGCCTTTTCCCTATTTTCTGTCTATGTGTCTCTCAATTGTAATACATGGCCTCTCTGGATTACAGCAGTCATATACAGGCATTCCTACACATTCTATTTATGGTGCACAGTCTGGGTAACAGTGCATAATACAACAGTACTATTATGTGAATGTAAATCTACATTACCATATGATACTAGAGTATACACATGCAGTCCAGCAGTCAGACCTTTATTGTCAGGCTATTACACTTTTATTTACATACAAACTATATGAAACTCTTCCTGCCATATTCTCTGGTGTATGCAGTACTTGCCTTAAACAATACAGGTTTTATACAGGCAATTAATGTACTAATACTTTTAGATTTATTTCCTATGACAGTACATGCAAGAGTATTACTGACTTGCCTCACATTGCAACCTGTCCAGGCGACATCCATGGGCATTCTGGTTCGTGGCCCGCTCACTTGCAGCTGTGGAGGACATAAGAGGAATATTTAGCCATATCTATCCATGATGGCTATTATTACACAAATACTGGAGTAAAGCTTACACACAGCTGGGACATCCCCTGCCATTCTAGCCTCTTAGATCCACTGCTCCAAGAGGTCTGCCTTATACTGCTTCAGGTTGGCATAGTGATGCCTGAGCTGCTCACCCGTTCAGGGTATGCCAGTGGCACTGGTGAGGCCATGGGCAACACGGTCTCAGGCTTCCCACCTTATACTGGGAACCCTGGTACTGGCCCTGCAGCAGTCTCTGCTCATGGTCTTTGAAAAGGAGTCCTGTCATGATTCTGGACTCCTGGATGCATCAGCGCTGTGCCTGAAAGCGCACTCCCTCTCCCCTTCCTGACATGGTGCCTGCAAGGGAAAGCTATAACCAGTTATGAGATGTATCCCCGCCTGCTGGGTTTATGTAGGGCCAATTTCCTGCACTTTACCATGATTGGCTGGTTTTGAAAAGGTTAGGCTATGGGCAAACCTGCTTACCTAAGGTTGGCATTGTTTAAAGGGGTATACCACTGGGCACAATGAGTTAGCTGGCCTACACATTGCTTACACCTCCTAAGCAAGCCTATGCACTGCTTTGCCTTGCTTACATTAGACTCTGCGTTATATTTCCTTTTTGGCATTGATTTCTTATTCATTACATCTTATATGTCTACCTGGTATCCATGATTCATGTCTACGTACACTGTATGGGGTCCTTGTGTTTTACTTAGGACTTCAACACTCTATTACAATTACACCTCACTTCTGGGCTTACTGTTATTCTCCAGTTCACATATTTATGTTATGCTGTGGGTTATGGAACATATGCCTGTATACTGATTTCTTTCTCAGATTCAGTTTGATTTTACTATAGTGAGAACTTGTTTGTTGATACATCATTCCTCTTTACTGCTGTGGTGGCTTGGTGGTTAACTATGCTGACTGTAGTTTATCGGGTCATGGGTTCAAGACCTACAAAGCTGTTTATTTTGTTGCTGGGCAGAACAAGCGCTCTTGGATACAGAGTGATTAAGGCACTTTTGAGCAGTTGTAAGCAGGTTTGCGTGGGAGAGTAAGCAGTGTTAACCTCCGGTTACATATGCTTACAGAGAGTTAGCTTCAAATGTGCTTAACCTATGTGCACATTGCTTACCCCCACACAAACAGGCTTAAACACGCTTACTAGTGCTTAAATATGCTTACTACTGCTTGTTGGTGCTTACACTTGCTTACTAGTGCTTACTTCCGCTTACAATTATACTGATTTGGACAGTTATATCTCATGGTTCTTGGGAAGGTAGGGGATTTGGAAACTGTATGGAGTTGTCATTCATTACACATTTTACCTTTCATTTGTATCCATGATTCCTCTGTACATATACTGTATGGGGTACATGTGCTTATCTGGGGACTTTGCAACATTATGACACTGACATCTCACATGTTCATTTAATGCAGTGCTCCAGTTCACAAATATATGTTATTTAGTATGTTATACAACAAAAATATTGGTCATAACGTGATTTGCCATGGAAAATATATTGTGCTACAGTGGGACTCGCACCGGGAATGCCTGCTCGTAAAGGGAATGCTCTGCCCACTACACTATTGATATACTGCTTCATTTGCATATATCGTCCTTGTTATCCTCTTCAGCCATTTAAGTTGCATTAACCGTAGCTAAGAGATGGGCACACCCATGCACCTACGGTTCGCTTTAATCAGATTTTTAATTAAAAAAAGGGTTTGTTCATTTTATTTGTATTTACTTGCTGTTGTACATGTGGAGGAATGTTGCTGTGAATATGCAGACACCTATGAGCGGTCTCACTCATTTCCTTGGCCTTTCTGCTGTTCTTCATCGCGGGGGCATGTTTATTCTGAGACCTCTGCTCTCAGACATGCCCCCTGCACTCTTACATGCTCCATGTAAGAACAGGAGCTCAGGCAGCGCACCTTCATTAATATGCATGGAGTGCTGCCGTCCTGCTCCTAAACGGCCACTTCTGTGCAGGACTAAGCTAGTCCTACGTGGAAGAATAATAAATCCAGGGGATTATATATACAATTCTGTATCTATATATATCTATATCTAGCTATATATATATATATATATATATATATATATATATATATGTATATAAAGATAGATATAGATAAATAGATACATAATTATATATATAATGTGTGTGTGTATGTGTGCATGTGTCTGTGTACCTATATATATATATATATAGGCAGAACTACACGACAAATGCAGAAGAACGCAAACGACGGCTGGCCACACACCAGCTCGAGACATGGGAGAGAGGGGAAACATGGTGGTGGCAGAACATGATGACGTTAAACAACAGGACGCCGAGGTGACAATGGGTGGAGAAGTGGGCATGGATAGGGGTAGCAGGGGGTGGTTTGTGGCAATTTGAGTAGGGAGGGGGTAGGGGTGGGTGGGTTGAAGTTAGGGTTAGGGCGATATGGGGTGGGTTAGAGTTAGGGTTAGTAGGGATAGGGGTGGGTTAAGGTGTTGTGTGTGGTTTGTGGAATGGGGATGTGTTTTGTTTTAATTGTTATTGTGGTGAATATGTGGTGTCGGTGATGATTATGTCAGGTAGAACCATCTATATATATATATATATATATATATATATATATATATATATATATATATATATATATGTGAACATAGTCACTCACAATACAGAAAATACAGACAGTTCATAATGTGGACAGATCAAAATACAAGCAGCAAATACCTAATCCCACATTACATTTATAGAAAAAAAAACAAGCACTCTACTTCTGTGATCAGTTTACAGTAATAATATATATACTAAAATAAAGAAGCATACCTTAAACCATACCAATACCATATGATTTAGTTTTATTTGAAAAGTGGTAGTATTGCAGAAAGGGTTTTCTAAGGTAACATGCAGCATTAATGTTAGGGGCAGTGACAAGATTGGGGTTAGGATTAAAGCTAATGTGGATCTGTAAGGTGCTGTGGGTGGATGAAGTTTTTTTTGTCAATTTTAAGTCTACTTGTTATAAAAATAAAACATTGCCTTTATAGAAGCATGCACATTGATTAGTGATATTTCCTGTTGCCTTGGCGTTTGGAGCATTTCTATTTCTGGATCCAATGTACCAAAACTGTTAAATAATGACCATCAGAAACTATCTACAATGTCATTGGTAATTCCTAGGCAGTATCTAGAGCAGAAAGACATGCTATTAATCAAATTCTGTAACCCAGATCCCTTCAGCAACACCTTGAACCCACACACACACCTCTCAACCTCTTATCATTAAAATCACAATTAAAATTGAAAGCAGAAGGCCAGAATGAGCAGTACTTTTAGCTTTTAGAAAAGATGCTGTCAGGTACTAGATCCCAGTTAGTTAGTGATAATGAATCTCTGTGCTAGCTTAATTCGGTTATGTACACACCTTTAAGCAGATATAATTGTATGAAGGAATTTATTAACTCTAGGAAGATCATGGCTAAATCTGTGGATCTAAATCATAGCAGTGGTGAAAGTGTGCCCTTGAAGTTTGTGATCATCTGCTCCTCAGCACTGGGACTAATCCGTTTGTTAGTGTAAAATATTATCTTTTTGTGGCTGACTGTAGTAGTACGCCTATCAGCATTGTCAGTCATATATATGTCAGCTCCAAGAATTTCATGTCCTCAACTATTTCCAAGCACACCAAAGCTTCAGGCAAAGGTCTCAGAAGCCACTTTCAAACAAGTTAACATCTGATGTCTAGCACCCCTGAAATATCTGGGCAACTTTGTGATGACCCTAATCAGCAACAAGAGCCACTGTTAGCAGATCTCTCTTTAAACTTTCTTCATTGCTGCTGTATTCATCTCCTCCTTTCCTGTTCTTGGATGCAGCAAAAACTAATTCTTCTCTCATTTGCTTAATCTCTGGGTAGGCCCAAAAAGCAAAATGTACAATATTCTCTGTCTATATCCCCCTCTCTCCAGCCCTTTGTGGAAATTATCTCCTTCCATCCAGCTTTTGGTGGCAGCAAAGGATAAACAGATTACTTCCCATTATCCTCTCCTTCCTTTGTGGCCACAAGATTTAATCTCTTCAGTCCTACTCCTGGTGGAAGAAGGACCTAAACAGACTTACCATTATATTCATAATCTAATCAACATCTCTCAATTTTTCCTTCAGATGACTTATCTTTTTTACCTCCATAATATTTCTCAGTTCCCTCTTATTTCTACTTTATTTCTATACCAGCTGTAATATTTCTTAATGCCTGTAAAATATTTCATTCCCCTCAATTCTGTATTCCCAAATTTGGAACTAAAAATCATACAATCATATACAAATCCATTCCTTCTGTATACAGTACTGTACCTGAATGATACAATGCCTATAGATGCAAAACCAGACAGTCTAGCCAAACCACACAGCCACTCTATATAATATTTAATATTGTACCATGCACACATCTAGAATATCTCCAAGATAAGGTAACTTATATCACAGCAAAAAAGTTTGAGACTCAAACCAGACTACTATAAGAGTAAATGGAAACTTACTTTGTCCTCCAAAATTGCATTGAAAGTTATACCTACATAAAATTAGACTCAACCTTTCAGGAGAAATTCTGCCAAGTCCCACTCCTAGTAAAACTGAGGTATAACACTTGGATCTCAAACTAAAACTCACTATTAGAGACTATCTAGATGAAGTAAGTTATAGTATGGCAGTTGGCTCAGAGTTTGAAATACTGCAGTGGTATTATATCCCTTCTCTATACAATTCTTGTGAAAATCATCAATTACCTCAATAAATGTGTTGTTGTCTGTAGTTAAGCTGATCCCATGTGGAAACTCTGTCATTTCAAATTTGAGATCTTCTTAAAATGTTTGGTGTCTAAGCACCCTTCATCAGTCTAAAGAAGAGTAACATTAAGGAAGTCAACAGACATATATGAATATTTTAAATCAAACTTCAAAGACATCATACATAAATTCGAAGTACACATTAAAACTTTCAAATATTCCAATATCATTTTTCCATATCAACAAAATGTCACTAAGAACCCTTACATACTATAAAATATATTCTGACTCTATATTAGAATTAAAAACATATTTCTTCTACCATTCAACCAGAACTAAGTTCACATACATGTTTGTACAAACAGTGCCTCATTGTAACAACTGTTCCCTGTAAGTGATAACTGCCACCTGGTAATAAAATACTGATATCTATCACTGACTCTAGTAATGTGCAGTGAAAACCAATCTTTTCAAACAGATGATCATCTATAGTTTATTTGCCTTTATCATTAGGAGTAACTGTAAAAAGCACCCTAATATCCATAGTAATTAAAAATATTTACTTATTGTAAAATTGCAATGACATTTATATAGTAACCTTAACATATGTCTAGTATCATGAAGAACAGTATTATATTTAACTAGATTTCTAAAAGTTTTTTTTCCAAATAAACGCAAAGGGTCCCTATTAGATTGATGAAAACCCTAAATATCGAACAGCTTAGAAATCGAAAATGCCATTCTTTGGAATCGCTATTGTGAGATCACAGTACAGTGAAGATCAGAAAATTTGCCCTTTATATGTAGTTAGTGGGGGGTGAGGATGCAGCCCCCCACAATACCTCTTTCGAAGACCAGTATTTTCGGTTTCTAAGCCATTCGATATTTAGTGTTTTTTTTTCAGTCTAATAGGGACCCAATACAAATGTGTTCAGTAAACCAAACTCAACTAGAAATTATTGTCGAAGAGGAGGGTTAATATTATCTTTATGAATTTTCAGAAGTCCACACTATCATAGGAATTAATTGTTCAGGAATATAAAAATAAACAAACAGCTCAGTTGGGAAAAGACCATTTATATGTAAATCATACATATTTGATTTTAAAACAGATAACAGTTTATTAGTATCAAATGTGAGTTTTTGTTTATATTTGCTGTCATCTTCTAACAATTCTTTCACAGGGAATACATAGTCTGTTATATTCATATTTCTATCCCTCCACTTTTCAGCTGTTTTTATATCACTTTTATTATCATTCTGTAATTAATGCAATGCTCATATTTAAGTAAGCTATAAAACTTACATTTCTGTCATGTTTAAAAGTACTAACTAAATTTCTACTGCTTCTTGAGCAACTGCAAATATGACATATAAAAGAGGCATGGATTAAAGATGTGATTTGCCATCCTGTTTATATAAGATGGCATTACACTATGGACAATGACAAAAGACCTGGAGTAAGGTCAGGAGTACTGCTATTAATAAAAATGACATAAGAATATGTCTAAAAAATCTGTACAGCAAGAGACATGTGATTATAACCCAGAAATGTTCTATAATGTTCTCCATTTACAATATTAAGAATGCAACATCTTAAGTTTCTCCACAATCATCAATTAAAACATTAGAGAAGCTTTTTACAAAGTTTTAGCAATATGTCATTAAACATCACCATATAATACTCAGTAATTTTAATAGTCCAGCAGCTTTTGCACTAAATTTTACTTTTGCAGAATGTATAAAACAAGCCAGTATACCTAATCACTTTATCTGCTTGATTTTGTTATAACTAGCATCCCAAATTATTTTTTAAATATAGCAATCTAACCAAATTCATTAAGGGATCCCATTCCAGTAGTTATGTACTGGTCAATTAAAACAATAAAAATCCCAATAAAATTAGTTTACTACATTTCTAACCTTGCTTTTTTTCCCAAAATGCAGTACGTGGCCATACTATACAACTTTTTGAAGGTAGAAAATTCATTTGCACACACCTTGAGCTCGGATGTTTTTTTAATTCCTCATTTCCAAGCTGCATACCCAACAGGTGTCAATGATCTGAGTAGGCAAGAAAGGAAGAATCAGTCTCAGCATTCATGAATCATTCCTGTCCTTTGAAGATTAGAAAATCGGTTGTGCCTTTCACTTTCTACCAGTAATTTTCCTGTTGAACCCTATTAAATTCAGATGTTCCAGAGTTCAAAATAATAGCCAATGGCTTGCCAGCCATGCTGAAAACAGCAGTTTTTTTTTCAAAGATTAATCAATGGAATAATTTTTTCTTATTTACTTCTAA
Source organism: Protopterus annectens (assembly GCF_019279795.1). Taxonomy (NCBI): domain Eukaryota; kingdom Metazoa; phylum Chordata; order Ceratodontiformes; family Protopteridae; genus Protopterus; species Protopterus annectens. The sequence continues at coordinate 964,668,898 of NC_056731.1, read as the reverse complement.
TGCACTACTATCAGATAAATTAATGCTAGAACAGCAGTCCTAAATATACTATTAGCCCATTTTCCCACAGTGATCCCCTTAAGCAAAGGTCCACAAATCAATGCATTTCCTCCAGTATTTGTAACATGCTTCCTCTCAGCAAGTCCAAGTCAAACACAGCCCATGCTACATTAACAGCGTTTATCACACCTTAAGCCATAATGCTACCATTCCTCCATTTAATAATTTTGTTTTTTTTTTTTTTTTTTTTTTTTTTACAAAGTTAGATTTCTCATTCAGCCACCCATTAATCCAACCACAGCTACAAACATTTAGACATCACCACAAAAATGACAGCAATTCTGAACCCATGCAACAGTAAATTTTAGTGACAAATATCTAGTAAAATAATCCAAAAACTTCCACTTTTTTCTTCCCAGAACAAGTGATCTCCAAATAAACTTAACATCTTCTCCAGTACCATCCTTCATATGGATATATGTAGGATATAGTACAGAACACAATGCTAAATAAGATGCTGCATAATAGGGCCCCCATTTATTCCAATTTTCTTTGAATGATTCCTCTTTGCAATCTTGTGTCCCTGGAACACATAAAAATGTGAAATGTCCTGACATTTTAGAGCAGTAAACATTTACTTTATTTCTTTTCATAAACACACAAAACTTTATCTAAAACACATTTACCTTTTAATGATGGGTGAAGTGGCCATTTTGATAAAAGAAGACAAATGTCTGTGCTGAGCAAACTGTTATAATCAATGATTTCTCTCATTAATCATTTCTGCATGATGTGCATTGACAATTACTTGACAATTCGTACTAGCCAAATAATTATACCGGAGCTTCTCATTAAAACAAATAACAAAGCAAGCACAGATGTTTGAGTTCATGACATTTACTAGCATAGCTTGTTGCCTCTACACCCACAAATGTAGTAATAGGATGTGGTCAGTCTGCCATTATCCTATTATTATGCAGCCTAACAACTAGATGCATTTATGTGATTTTTCTTACACACTGTCAGGAAGCTAATGCACATATGTGAGCAAGAAAACATTCCTATTTATTTTTTAATTTTATCATGCTCATTCCTCCAGTCCTGGCAACTGTACATCAAAGATGTTTGTCAGAAGTAGCTGTCTATTGAAGGTGTGGTCTGTACATGAAGCAAAGTAGGTGTAAGATGATCACAATAAAATGATAATTGTCATGACTTGGTGTATATTGTCTGAGAACTGCAGGTTGAAACACAACTATTGGGGAAACTTTTCTTTAATATTTTTTACAACCTAATGTCAGAAGGATATTGAGAAGGTCACTGTCTTTTGGGCAAGAGCTAGGGTCAAGGTATGTTTGAAAATTCAGGATAGTATGTCCATAACAAAACTGAAATGTATTACTGAGAACACTATGCCTTTTAGTTTCTTCACAATCACATAACTGCAAAATTGAAATGTGCATGAATAGTGTTTATCCTGTTGTGGGAGAAGCTATGTGTGAAAACAGAGGAAAATGATATAATACATTATAAACAGTTATTGAGATGGCTTGGTTGGGCATTTATACATGCCCAAGACCAACATGTTGAAATAAATTGCTGTGGTCATTGTTTGCCTTATTTTCCATTGTCTCAGATATCAGATATGCACAGACAGTATATGTCTCTTTTAGGGGTGAAGTGATGTGCTGTACATGAAAGCACAGGGTCATTACATGTCCACTGTTTAACATAAATTATATGGATTTTTTTGGGGCTGTGTACGTTGTGAACAACACCAAACTGAATATGTTAACATGGCTTTCATTAATTTTATTTCTTCCTAAATCAGGCAACATAATTATACAGAATGGGGCTGCCAGTTTTGGTGCAGGCAATTTACAAAAGCAATGGGCAGTTATAGCGTCAGTTCTGAAATTTTACCCATATATTTTATGGGGGGCATATATATGTCAATGAGCAACATGGTCATTATATTTATATGATGGCTTTGCAGTCTGTTGGTTTTGCAATTTGCTTTTCTCTAGCCTTTCTCCATCTCCCACAACAACATTCAAGCCTTTCCTTACTGGACCTGAATCCATTAGTTCTCTAAAGGAGGATACAGCTCTTAACATGAGGAGTCCATTCAGATTCTCTTGGATGAGTGTAATCTGAAGGGTTATTATCCCAGCAGACATCTAGGCCTTTGTATCCTTACTGACATCCCTAGAGCTTAGGACATTATGCTATGCCCTATTTATACTTCCCTTATTACTGACCTGGGCATATTGACTATCTTTACACTGTGATTTACACAAGCAAACTCCTTTCTACATACACTGGTTCAGATGACCCATCCATGGCCTTCCTAATTGCCCCCACCGCCACATTCAAAGTTCTCTTCCACCCTCCAGCATGGTGCTTTAAGCTGTGATCATGGCCAACAAGATCCAGTAACCCTCTCCTCCCAGTAATTATGTACCCATCTACCACTGCCTACTACATCAAGTGCCTGAAATACTAGTCAACATAGGTTGCCTGGGTCGTACTCAGAGCTTTCTCCCTTTATGCATTGGAATAGCTGAGAATCTGACAGTTTGATGCTAATATCAAGATTGCCAAATGGACTTCATGTGCACTTAATGTTCAATAGACTTGTACTACCTAAAGTTATATATTTTGTGTAAGTTAGTCTCCTAGTATGCAATTAAAAATGTATGTATGGAAACTGAAAGTGTAGCGGAAATGTTCATAATCTGAAACCAAGTATATTAGTATATAATACAAAAACTTATGTATGGAAACTGACAGAAATATAACTGAAATGTTCATAAACTGAAACCACCTGCTCCTTTGTTACTTATGTCTACTGTAGTGTAAGGATAATACAGTATTATTGGCATGAGCACATGAAAAAAGCTATAAAATCTTTATGCTGTGATACTAAAGACAACCACCTGAGATGGCCCTTGCATGTGGTTGACATCATGGAAATAATAAGAGGATGCTTTAGTCACTTACTAGAAATATGTTCAAAAGAGCCACTGTTTGCCCATATCTACTTCAGAGCAATGCATACTGTAATATTGTCTTGTTAGCTCTCCAGTAAAGTTTTTGTGTGATGATGATTCTGGTAGTAATAATAATAATAAGAATTTAAAAGGACAATAACACGTTTGTTACCTCACTGGTATGAGTACATTTATTTTCTGGTATTTATGTTGCAGTGGTTTGCAACACAGATCCTAGTAACATGGGATGCATGATACGCCAATAAGGACAGTCTATTTTCACTGTCCAGCCCAACACACAAATGTCAAAGTGTGAGCTTCAACATTTTAACTTTTTGGATCTATGCACCAAAGGATTTTTTTTTCCTTTTTAAGAACTTCCTGTTTCAAAATTATATTTCCTTACTGTCAGATGGTATATATATTGAAACCAAATGATCTGACAAAGTTTTTTCAAGTGCTATTATTTTTTTTTTTCATATAAAAAATCCACAGTATCAACACAAGCCTCCCTTTTTCCATTGATGAATAATTCAAGTTCATTAGGTAACAGCAAAGTCTGTGTGGCACTCAGTGATGGCGGGTGACTTCAAATCAAAGGGGGCTGCAGGAGACAGCTGAATGGGTGGGGTCAATGGGAAGGGGTGTGGCCAACTAGAAAGGGGAGGGGGTATGCTCAAAACCACAAAACCTAACTAAATACACTGTCCTGGTTGCCAAACCGTCATTATGAGAGTCCAATCAAGACAAAATGAAGGGTAGAAGAATAAAAATATTTCAATGCATTGGCTGCATGACAGCTTATTTAATATCTAGATGGAAACAAAAAGGTTGTGAGGCATGAAAAAATAAATTACTTTTTAAATACATTAATGGAATGCCAGTCAAAATCAAGTATAAGAAAAACAAGCAGCACTCAACTCAAACCACTTCTTGCACTGCAGTTCTAATTATAATTTATATTCAGCTTTATTAAAGTACCAAGTAACATGCTGAAAGTAGAAATCTCTGACGCCCCCACTTGTAAAAATGTTTCTTATCCAAAAAAAAGACCTGCTGCCTGACAACTATCTACTTGTTTCATGGGGAAAACATGATCAAAGTAAAAAATGAAAAGCAAACAAGAAATAAGCTCAAGATACATTGCTTAAAAGGATTACTGTACAGGTTATTGACCACACGATTGGCATTCTGTTTAGTTTACGGGTAAAGCCTGCAGAGATGACTGGAAGTCTCCAAGTGTAATGAGCTTCTTAAAATAATGTAATCCTGTCCTTTATTACAAATACTGTCATATGCATTTCAATACCCAAGGCTTATACATTATCTAGTTAAGTATTCTCTACATGGCAACAATAGAAAGGCTTTCAATGTTGGCAATTCTTTAACAGTATGCTTATTAAAGCTTACTTGCATCTTACGATCTCAGCCAAGCTTACCTGATGGTCATTAAAGTATTGCTACTTAAACATAGAGCAACAGGCACTTTGAGTAATAAGCATAAATCAACAGTACAAAAAATATGACAGAAACCAGACCATTCTGCAAAAATCAAGGACAAATGAAAAGCCACTCTAGTACTCGTGTCTACCTTGGATGGGGGGGAGTACTCTGCACATTTACACTGCATAACTACTCCTTGCCTTGCTTCGACACATCCAGAGTCACTACATAGGGGAGTGGGGTGCAACAAGTATGTCACAATTTGAAATGTCTCTAGCTGACTGTGATGGCCCTGACACATTGGTCATACCTCTCAACCTCAGAGCAAGAAATCTGGACAAAGCCATACAAAGAAGTGGGACAAATGCCCAAAAATAAGGACAATTTTTAAATATTGCTCTTATAAACTTAGAAAGATAATAGAATAGGTCTTGCATTAGTATGAATTTTCTGAATGGTATGAAATCTGAAACTCAAATGTTTGTCATTATTTTCTAACTTCAGTCTTTAATGATTTGTCACTAATTTGCCAAAAAAACCACAATTTTATGAAAAATGGACCAAAAATGTGATGGAAAAATATAAAATAGCCACACAATACAGCTGGGAACCTATCAAAGAAGGGACACTTTAATATTAGTACTGCTAACTTAAGCAGCTGACAAAATAAAAGAATCTACATGCATTTCTGAAATAAAAGTAATCTATAACTCTGATTATTTCAGTTATTTCTTAATTGTAAACCCTCCATGTTTTCTTCCAAAATTGCTAATTTGCAGAGGGATTATTAGGGGGAAGAGCAACATTTTGAGCCAAAATCAGGGGCAGTCAAGAGGTTTGGCTATGCCTAATTCTATAAAGCAATTTATTTGCATGTACCTCTCAACCTGTTAATGCAATAAATCTGGACAAGGCCAAATATATTGGGGGAACATATAAACAGTATTAAAAATTGCTCTTGTATAAACTGAGACAGTTGATAGAACAACAGGTCTTACTTTAGCATGCATTTTTCTGAAGGTTATGAAGTCTGAAACTCAGTGTGTCATTATTTAGTGACTTAATTCCTAAATGATTTGCCAGAAAACCACAAATTTTATGAGGAACAAACCAAAAATAAGAAGCAAAAATCTATTCATTCTTTGAAACTCTGGACAGTTGGGAGGTATAGTTCAGCTGGGGCTGTCTTTAAGTTTGCTGCCCTTCCCCCTCACAAAATCATGGTCGAATGGAGCCTCCCCCTGCAGCCATTCCAATGATCCATTACTTGGCTATTTCACTCCATTTACCATAAACACTAATGTGCATACTGATTTACTTCTATGATGATTTGGACTTCATTTGAAAGTTTTATTTTGCATTTTACAGCACAAACACTAAGACATCTGCTAAACAAACTTAGCATTAAAACTTCTCTGCCCTTGAAACAGCATTGAAACCCACATTCAAAGAAAATACATTTTACCAGTGGCAGATAAAGATTAATTCTGGGTTGTTTTCAAATCATAGGCCCCTTGCATATGAAACATACATGTGCTCTTTGATACACCTTCCTATTGTTTTGAACATTTTTCAAGTAAACTATAAAACAAAACACATGCACCAATAATAACAAAACTGTCCAATTCAGAACATCTTTCCAGTAAACAATGAAACAAAATGCATGCGCCCATAATGACAAAACTGCCCAGTTCAGAACATTTCCATCATAAAAGTCTACTCAAACTTCTACAGTCCACCATTATCAGTAAATATGCACAATTCTATAGTCCAACATTATCAGTAAATATGCACAATTCTACAGTCCACCATTATCAGTAAATATGCACAATCTCTGAAGAAGTAAAAAAGTCATCTAAATAATTCCACATTAAATAAATCTGTAACTAATGAAGAGGTTGCTGCTAGCAAACACCTTTATATTTCATGGTTTCATCGAAAAATAAAATGTCTGATGCCCCTGAGGAATAAATTGCATATATTACATTAAAAATGATAAGCTAGTAATATTGCAATAGGAAATGGATGGCAAACTGATAACAGGCTCATAGTTAGTATCGTAACTTTTTCAGTACGGCAGCATTCACCCCTTGTGGGAGTAGAACCAACAAACTTCTGCATCAAACGCAAGTACACAACCTGTTGTGCTATTAACAATGCAAGCTGACTTAGCATAAGCAGCACTAAACTTCTCTTCCCCTGCAGCTCTCAGCTCCTTGTAAAATTTACGCAATACTCAACTGCATCTCAACTTCGCAGCACAGGAAATCTGGAAAAAGCCAAATTTATAGGGGGGGGTCAAAAACCCAAAAAACAGGGACACATTAAACATTGCTTGTATAAGCTTGGAAAGTTGCTAGAATAAAATGCTGTGTTACCACCATACATTTTACTGCCAAGGTCCCTGTGCAAAACAGTCAGAGCAACATACCACTACGCCAAATCAGCTGCTTTGTGAAAGAGCGGAAGACTGAAACTTAAATGGCTATCATTTAATGAATTCAGTTCTCACCATAGCTGTCAACCTCTTAGCACAAAACACCTGGACAAACCCAGTAATGAGGGAATACAGCCCTCAAACATATTCAGTGAATTCAGTTCTTGCCATAGCTGTCAACTTTAGCACAAAAAACCTGGACAAAGCCAATAATGGGGTAATACAGTCTCAAAAATAAGGACAAATTTCAAATATTCATCTTATAAACTTAGGTTGTGTTACTATGTATTTTCTGAAGAATATGAAGTCTGAAATTCAAATGCCTGTCAATTTTACTTCGGACGGAACAAAAAACAATTTTCAGTAGAGGCCCAGGGAGAAATATTGCAGACACATGTCTTTGTAAAATGGCAGAACACCAGAGCAAATCCACACAAACACAGGGATAAGATGCAGACTCCACACAGAAGGCACCCCAGCCAAGAATCAAACCAGAAAACCTATAGCTGTGAGGCAACAATGCTACCACTGCACCATCAAATATGTAAGGAATCAAACATTACAACTGCATAGACTTCTGGGATCTCTGCTCTTACATGTTTCCCAGTCCGGACTGCTGCTGAAACAGTCTGCGCATGCTCCAGACTGTCTCAGCAGCAGTCCGGACTAGTGCGCATGCTCGAAAGTCCGCAAATTTTGAATTTTTTTTTATCTTTTATTTTCTTTTAATTTCTTTATTTTTACAGCTGGGGGGGCTGCAGCCGGCAGTCCAATAGCACGGGCCACCCCTGGTGGCACTGTGTTCTCAAGAAATGTATATTTTCCCATCTCTAGAATATTCATTTCCAAAACAAGCCACACTTTTACAATCACATATAATATTGTAAATGACTGACTACCAGTGTATTTTCTACAATGTAATAATAAATAGTATTTATTTTTTCAAAACAACATTCCCTAGGACTGTAAAACCTCAATTTTCTGCTTATAAATTAACCCTTAAGAAGTAATGGCTGTGTTTGTAATGATATTGTATGTTTATGTCAGTACAGTAATTGTATCATTATTATTAGTAGTAGTAGCAGTAGTAGTAGTAGTAGTAGTAGTAGTAGTAATGGTAGTAGTAGTAGTATTACTATTATTATTACTAGTACTACTACTGCTTTTCTATTTTATTGGAATTTTCTGTACATCAATGCAAACCATACCCCTTTACAGTTCTATCTAATATTTGAAAATTACTTATTATTAGTATGTAGCAAAATGTTAGTTTTTGGCCTCATCAGTGGATTTCTCTTCATCAGCAGAAGCTTTCTTTATCCATTCATAGATTATGGAGTACATTTTCTTGGAATCAGCAATGACTGAGTTCCACAGTATTGTTAGGTAGTGTAATATAATGTCCCCTCCATGAATGTAAAAACATTCTCCCTCTCATAAAATTGAAATTCTTGTGCAAATACAGTTGTATTAGTAATAGCAGCATATGTCTTGCATAGGGTCCATAGGCATTACATTCAGGCTTATTCACTCACCTCAACTCAATTTTTGAATTACTTATATAAACAAAATCCCTGAGAAATATACAAAAATATACAACAAAAATGGATACTAATTGTTTGGCAGTATAACTAAGTGTACTACCACTATGTATAATGATGCAGCACCATCCTGCCCTGATACTCTGAATGCCTATTCCTTTGAGATGCTCCAAACAGTGCATGCAGCCAGTCTTTCTTCTAGCATTTGGTCCTCGGTAGGGAACTTTTCTTATTCTTTGTCTTTACGCCCACCCCCAACAGTCTTCATACAGTAGTATGATTTGTCTTTTAAAAAAAGAACAATAAGTTCAATTATTGACAGTAATTGTCACTGTTCAGTTAAAAGAACCCTGCCCCTTATTATGAAATCGACCTCAGCAACTTAAAGTTCAATAGTACTAACTTTGAAACTGCTTCCTGTCTTGGAAGATACTTTTCACAAAACTGATCTAATGATCATGGAAATAAGATAACAACTGATATCACTGTTTTATGAACATAACAACAGGGAATGGATTGGGTAACTCTGATATATTATAACTGACTGGAGCAGAAAGGAAAAAGATTTGCTTATAAGAAGTATTCAAGCTCAAATACAGAGATTATTTCCCATCTATTTTAATTAGAAGCTACAGGTTAATTATGCATTCATACTGTTAATGTAGGAATTAAATTATTATACCTAAAATGTCCTAAAGTCCTCATAGAGGTAGTGTGAGAGTGTTTGTGCATTTATGTTCATGTGTGTGTGTGTGTGTGTGTGTGTGTGTGTGTGTGTGTGTGTGTGTGTGTGTGTGTACTTACATTCATGTGTTTCTTTTATAAATACAGTCCAGGAAATGTTAATATTAAAAAAGTATACATAAAATTAATAATTTCTTTATCAGCTGTTGCCATTGTCTTTGGAGATAAGAAAACATATTTGGAATTCATTGCATGTATTTTGAGCCATCTTTATTTAAAGCATGTTTACAGGCAATTCTCGTCACTGTTATAGTGTAATTCACTGTGCATGGCAGATTTCATTTCATCATATATCCGTTTCATTCTTTATTAGTATTTCTTTTCCAATCTGTACTTTTGACTCAACACAGAAATAATGCATTTTCTGTCTTCTTTAGGAACCCAATTTAACAAAATAAAGTTAATAAATAAATGAATGTATTGGTGCAAATTCTGAAGTGCATATAATGCTCAAGGTATAGTTTGTAGGATGATTTATCCCTAAAGTGACAATGAGAATAAAAACACAAATAGCTGAATGCAATATTGCATGGAAGTAAACTACAGCTGTAATAATATTCTCATTAATATTTCAATGTATTTTCCACATTAAAGGATAGTTATATAGGCATGGAAGCTGTAAATAATAAATATACATTATGTGCTCATGTGCACACGCATGTACATTCATGAACTTCATGCATATACAATTAACCTGTGAGGTACAGATAGACAAACAATACAAGAAAGAACAAACATTTCTACTAAGCACTGCTGCAGTAATTCTAAAGACCAGATGTGAAACATTTACGTATCTGTCTATCTACTTGTACATTTCTCTGTTTGTATGCGTGTATTTCTGTACATGTGTATGTGTTTGTGTGCATGTGGTTTATGTAAAATAGACTGGAGTCTTAATAATTGTCCTACAGTCTTTCTAGTATCACGTAATGAACAGACATGAAGATCCTTTCCTCATAAGCTCAATTAACAAAAGGATAGTCCAAAGTGACCTTCATTGACTTGTCTGATAAATGAACCAGGTTTGGCATTTCTCTTGAAATGAAAGGTCACTCACTACTATTGTAGAACTATCTTTCTTTCTTTTTCCTTTGGGAGACAATCAGAAAAGACAGTCATGCATAGCATTACATATATGCTACCCCTCTGGCAGAAGGCTGAACTTCCGTGATACAACTCATCTTTTGACTCTTTTCTGTTCTTAAAAAGAAGTAGTATCTTTCATTTACCAATTTATTTGTGCAAATCCCTCAGTCTCATCCTCTTGGGTATACCTTATAAGAAACTAATCATTATTTACTTGTTTTTCTATATGGCGTGTCCCCAGTACAGTCTTTGTATTCACTTTCAGTAATAGAGATGATTGGCTTTCTTTTCTTTTCTTTTTAGCAAGAAAAAATGAGAAAACAAAATGCTTATTAGGCAAGGATATTCACCATCTGGGATGTGTTTGGAATTAAGGAGGCTGACTGAAGTGTTTTCTCATGTTAGAGAGCTCCAATACATCACAACACACAATAGCACCATGCAATTGTATACTTATTCCATTTACTTATACAAATGTGATAGCATGATAATGAGCACAACCCTAGAACTATATAACATCGTTAAAATGAGTCAAATCAAGTACATATTCAAATATTTACAATGTTTTCAGACTGCTTTGAAAGTGCACAAAGTATACTCCATTCTGTGTGGAAAGATCCGAAAATGGTATATTTTAGTCACAAGCAGCAAACTGTAAATTTGAAATAATTTAAGTCAGCATGCAAGGTATTACATGAGTTTGCAAGTTTTCTTACCACAGTGTTTATATTGCAATAAAATGGACATCATTATACTCTAGTCCATAAAACAGGATCTACAGGATCTTTTTAAGAATAACTTGTACTGTTAAATAATTATTATACCATACATCAACACTTAATAAAAATCACCCTCTACTAGTGCCAACTTGTAAAGTGTATGGAACAGTAATGCAATATAATAGTACAGATGGGACAGCAGAAAATGTTACTTGTGTCCTACTGAGAGAAACAGGTTAATTATACCTTATAGCAATCTGTGGATGTACTTGATGCCGTACTGCCAGCAATATGTAATTTTATATTGGTAGCTTATTGTATAAAAGCATGCCAGAACTTATCTTAAATGTGTTAAAGTCACCTTTGAATATAAAATAAGAGATTTATAAAAAAAAACAATACAAATTATCAACACCTCAGACATTCCAGGTTGTAAATTTAAGGCTGTACTCCCACATTTTTCATCTCTAAATGTATTACTAGCTTAGTGTTACAGAGACTACCCCATTAACTTTTTAAACTTCTACTACAGAATACATGGCTTTGTCTTGTCAAATCTTACATCGCATATGTAACTGCTGGTACAGAATGAACCAAGGTCACCAGTAGAAATGCTTAGTATATATTCACGCAGTAAAGTATCTGATGTTTCTATGTATAACTTCAAAGGAAGAGCATCCATGTTATATTCTGTTCATTTCATAGTCACCATCTCTGTCTCAGATCACCACACAGCTGTTAGCAATCATTTTACAACATATAGCTGCAATCTTAAATGTTGATGGCATACCAAATACATGGTCAAAATCAGACAAATGTACATTCATGCCACATTGCATTTGCTGACTATTCCCAAAACTTAAAAGTCATGGAAACACTTTTCATACAAGAGCAACATATTCAAAACAGATGCTTGCAACAGCTCACAAGTTCATAAAATTAAATATAGTGCATTTAGCTCCTTGATGATACCTCAAAAACGGGGAAAATATAAACTTGTTAAGCACCTCCCTTGCACAAGGCTCTAACTTGACAACACCTTGTGATGGTAAACAAAGGATTATTAGGCACACCTAAGCACTGTGAAGACCAGGTCTCACACTAGGGATGAGCATGGAACAATCTAACTGGCAAGAAGCAACAGCAGAATGTAAAACCATTTTAAAAGCTGTTATTACTTCACTTGCGTATATAATGTGCAGCAGAACAAAGTGTCTAACAACTTTTAAAGCCATTACTTTTGCAGAGAGACACTTTGCTCTTTCTATCCCTCTGAAACATCCCTGATTTTGCAGCAGACTTCTACATTGCCCCTCATAACTTTTTTCTTTATTTTTTTCTGATAAATCACTGAGAGTCCATAGTGTAAGACATTAGAGTTTCATATTGTTCTAAAAATTCATAATGAAGCAAACTCGTTCTATTAAATGTTCTGTGAATTAGAGCAATATTAAAAACTATCCCTTTTTTGACAATTTGTCTCCTATTATTTTTGGATTTACCAAAATTTCTTAACCAAAGAAACTGAGACACACGCTGCTACCTGTTTGGTAGCTCTGTGTGCTTCAGCAGCTTTCAAAGCCAGTAAACACAATGGTCCCAAACTTTTTCTTAGTATTTTATGACTCTTGCCTAAACTATTCAACAAATAATGATGTTGCTAGAGACAACACCAAACCTCCATTTTGTCATGTACTCCTTACTGAAATAGTCTGCATATATTCCACTCTTCTCTTCTCTTTCTTACAGTCGGAATAAGTTGACCTCAGATTATTTCATTTCTTTTTGCAATTTTTTCTTTAAAAGCTATTCCCATATTATGTGAAGTATCATGTAATTTTATATGGTGCTGGTGGGTTTTGGCAGGAGATAGGAGGATATCCTAGGTTGCAGCCCTCAATTTAGAATGATGATGGCTGTCTAGAGGAACAGCTTTAGCATTTCTGTCAGAGAAAGGAAGAGAATACTGGTGGAGTGAGAGAGTATATGATTTCCAAGAACACTTTAAAGGAGGAAGATGTTATGCTGAAAAGGAGAAAAATAAAGTAGCATAATTGTAGGAGGGGTAGAGTTACATGATATCTGGGAGTGCTAGGGATAAACAGGAATCTCTGTCTAGGAGGAAGAGAGCAAGAGATGAGTGATATCATGGGCAATAAGTTCATGTAACTGAAGTAGGACTGTACCACATAGGACACAGTTCTGCATATGTTCCAAACAAAGGTGGAAGGGGCCAGGAATGTCCAGCTGAAAGTACTGTTAGCCAAGAGAGGTCAATGTACTATGAGCTTTAGAATCTGAAGAAGAATAGGAATACAAAATGATAAAGATGACTAGTGGATGTTTAAACAGAGAAGAGTAGAATGAACTTGGGAATGAGTCAGTGATAAAGTAAGGGATTGTGTATAAATCTGGAGAGTAAAGAATCATT